>NC_087211.1:82673019-82872105 GCF_015104395.2 Macrobrachium nipponense | reverse complement strand
CGAGTATAGCGTTGCCATATCTCTCTCTCTCTCTCTCTCTCTCTCTCTCTCTCTCTCTCTCTCTCTCTCTCAGATATAAACCCCACAGATCCACACACAAATCCTCATGCTTTTAATCATGCGAATTCCCCGTCCATGACAGAAAACCGAGAGATAAGAAAGTTGCCGACAACGCTGGCGCCATCTGTCAGGAAGCAAGTGAACCTCGGAAAGCGCAACTATGGGAGAAGGAAAGAGCGAGAGAGTGAGAGGGTGAGAGAGTGAATGATATGGAAATTAAACTCCAAATGGTAATAAGGACATCGTCTCCTCAGCTAAGCGGTAAAATATCTTTTTTTTTTTTTTTAACACGGGATAAAACGGCAGAACTTTTTCTCTCTGCCTTCAAAGAGGTTTGGCCATTATGGCTATATAACTATCGCTGCTCACCCCCCAAACCCCCCTCCCCCGCCCCTCCCTGCCTCCTCCTCCTCCTCCTCCTCCTCCTCCTCCTCCTCCTCTCCTCCCTCCTCCTCCTCCATTAGAGGCCTAAAAGGTTACCTCTTAGAACTTACCTGGGCGATTCTTTAATGAAGTTAGACACAAGACCAATGTGAGTGAAACTTCTACTCTACCCTCACCCTGGTCTCCGTGGGGAGGAGGAGGAGGAGGAGGAGGAGGAGGTTGAGGTTGAGGGAGGTGGAGGAATAGCAGGAGGAGGAGGAGGAGGCTGAGGTTGTTGAAGAAGGGAGGAGGGAGAGGAATGGAGAGTTTAGTTTAAAAGAGAAGTTAAGGAGCCAGAGATGAAGACAGGCACTTCAAGATGGCTGACGCCTGGCTGCTTTTGATTCAGATACTACCCATTTTTTAAGTTAAAATATTACTTTTTAGGTCAAAATGTCACTTTTTAGATTAAAGTATTACATTTTAGATTAAAATATTACGTCACAGATTAAAATGTTGCTCTTTAGATTAAAATATTACGTCATAGATTAAAATGTTGCTTTTTAGATTAAAATATTATGTAATAGATTAAAATATTACATTTTAGATTAAAAATATTAATTTTTATTAATGTAATACATTTTAGATTGAATTATTACTTTTTTTAGGTTAGTATTTTTAGATTCGAATATTACTTTTTTAGGTTAGTATTGCTTTTAGATTCTTAATATTCTTTATAGTTTTTGCCCAAGACTTTACTGTTAACAGTAAGTTAGGCAAAACACTTTGCTTGTTTATTTTTTGTTTATTTTTTCCAATACTTGTTTTTTGTTTGGCTTTTTAATCTGTTATTTTACTGAGTTACATAGCGTTTTAATTTACTTTTAGCTCACAGTTGCTTTGTAGTCTTTATTTTACTTTAAGCTTAACGTTAAAGACTGTTATGTTACAAAACCAGATGTCTCATAATCATTAGCTTATTTTAGCATACCTTTTAATATTGCACAAAAAATAATTCCGTTTATGGCCCTGAAGATGGGGGTAAGGATTGGCGAAACGTTGGTGTAAATAAAAAGAAGGATATCTTACAAGTTATATGTATATGTATACATATATATATATATATATATATATATATATATATATATATATATATATATATATATATATATATATATAATTAAAGTATATATACACAGCCTAAAATAATGTACCTAACCAGACAACTTACTTGAGCAACAACTTGTTATAAACAGTGATGAAAAGCAGATGAAGAATAAAGATAAAAAAAAAAAATAAAAATAAAAAAAAAACAGCGAAATATGGAATGAAATGCGACTCAAAAAAATTTTTTCAAAAAAAAAAACTTTTCCAAAATGAAAGCGCATAATATATTCCGAACTACTCGAGAAGTTTTTCATTAAAACTTCTCACTTCTCTCGCTCTCTCTCTCGTCTCTCTCTTCTCTCTCTCTCTCTCTCTCTCTTTTATTTGTCCGTCATCTCTTCTTATTCGTTCTTTTATTTAAATCTAATTTTTTATATAGTAACCCTCATTGTATTAGTAATTATTATAATAAAACATTTATTAAATGGTAATTCCTATGATTCTTTTATTAATTATTATAATAAAAAATATAAAAATTATAGCAATTCCTATAATTCAATTAATAATTAATATAATAGAGAAACTTATGTATAGTAATTCCTATAATTCAATTAATGATTAATTATAATTAAGAATTATTATATTAGAACAATTGCTATAATTCATATTATATTGATTATAATTATAATTCAAAAATATGGAATTTATTAATTTTCTTTTCCTCTTATTTTGATATTAAACGGTAAGGTTTGAAAAGGTTAGGAGGGCCTAGTGTGGACCATCTCCCTGTCTCTCACCTTCCAGCCAACAGTGACCTCAATATCTCAAGTTCTCTTACTCCGGAATGCTCCTACCTCTTACGTGTTCCCGGAAACCGCGAAACTAAAGGCAATGTTGTCAGGTAAGACTGGAGCAATCAGGTATTCTTCTTCTTCTCCTTCTTCATCTTCTTCTTGGCTTGATCCTCAGTCGGGGTCGCCGTTTCGAACGAGCCAAAATATACTAATTGTTCATGGTAGGTGTCATGAAATACGAAGGTATAGATTCAAAAAAAGAAACAAATATTCCTTTTTTTTGTTCTCATTTTTATTCATTTTACCAGTTCGGATTTTTTCTCACTATTATCCTTTCTCCATCGAAATCATTACTATATCGTTTTCGTAAATAGATTCATAGAATTTATAGAAACGATAGATCTTTTGTAAACTTCTCTATTAAGAAAACCTATTGGTTAAATGGAAGGCAATTACTAATTCTGATTATACGTTCGTGAACTCCCTTCTCTCTCTCTCTCTCTCTCTCTCTCTCTCTCTCTCTCTTCTCTCTCTCTCCTCTCTCTTTCTCCATCGGAATTGTCATCTGCTTAGGTTAAAAGCCATCTTGGTATACACTCTAAACAAAAGAAAGGAACATCAAAAAACGAAACGGGAAAATAACATATCTCGATCGAGTCGCATTTCCCCCGAATGTATGTGGATCGGGGGAGGGGGTGCGGGTGTTGGGGTGGGGGTGTAGGGGTTTTTAGGAATCAATGGCCTCCAAAGGCCCCTAAAAAAAATCGCGCACTAATTGCCGTTGGTTGGTGGCCCTCGAGGGAGAGGCCACAATCAACAACCATCCGGCCGAAATCTTCTTCTTCCATATGGCCCAGGTGTGCCCCCGGTGGCCCCCTCGTGCCCCCTGGCAACTTGTTGCAAAGGGACGAAAGCGTGGTTAATCTGTTGAATCGAATGGTTCTCTGTTGCTCTAGGCCCTGTGTAAGAGGAGAGTGAGAGAGAGAGAGAGAGGAGAGAGAGGAGAGAGAGAGGAGAGAGAGGAAGACGAAAATTTTTTACGACCAGTTATCGAGTCGAATTCTGCCTACTCATTCAGAAAAGAGAGACAAAAATTTTCTTGCTAATCACAGAAATTGGAAACTTCTACCTCAAAGAGGAGATGAGAGAGAGAGATGAGAGAGAGAGAGAGAGAGAGCGCAGTTCCCGAGCATTAAGTCAAAGTGAATCATCATTGCTCTGTATTTAACAATTTTATCAAAATGAGAGGGAGAAAAAAGAGAGAGAGAGGATAGCAGTTCCTTATAGTCAAGAATCAAAACTTGGACCTTTCTCTGTATTTTCATATAAAGGTTTTATTCAAAACGAGAGAGAGCAGAGAGAGAGAGAGAGAGAGAGAGAGAGAGAGAGAGAGAGAGAGGTGGGCTTGTGGGGAGATGGGTGGGCCCTGGGGTGGGGGGTATGCGTCCCTCCAGGCAGAACTCATCGAAACACAATTTCTATGATGGTTGGCGGACAATTGACTGTCGGCAGCTGTATATATCGCGAGCACGAGAGTCCGAGATGGAAGGACGAACCAACACACGAACGCACAAACACGCTTTGCAGAGGCGTGTATAAAAAGACATTTCAAATATTCAACCATCTACGTTTCAGTTGTATGAAGTAATAATGACAGGCTATACATATTGAAGTCTTACAATGAACTAAATTATACACTCAATCTGATAAAAATGAAAACAGGCCTTATTAGAATTTTCCGAATTTCACTTTACAGCAAACTTGAAGAATCTTCAATGACCCTTAACATTGTGAACGCGTCAATTACATTTTTTTCTTCTCTTCTTTTGGGCTAGGTTGAACGTTCTTTAAGGATTTGTTGTTTCTAGGCGAATAGGTTACTATATCTAGTTTATTCTAAGTTAAAGCGAAATAACAGACATTATTACAATTAAAAGATAAAGGCAAAAAAACGGAAAGAATTGTATTATAAAAGTGATAATAATTACCACTGTTTTAATACACTTCTTTCCGGGTTTTTTTTTTTTTTTTTTTTTTTTTGCCTTTAATCTCTTCGTTGTAATAGTCTCTGTCATTTCACTTTAACTCAGAACGAACTAGAAATAATAAACGTATTCGCCTAGTACGCAAATCTTTAAAAAACGGTTCAACAGCGAAAAAAATATGTATAATTTTCTATAGGCATTAGCAACGGTAAATCCTAAAAGAACTGTCGACCAGACGAAAAAATTAAATTTACTCAAATCAAGTCCTAAAACCATCATTGACTGACTGGACGTGAACCATCCTTGGAACTTGTATATCCAAAGTAAAGGTAGAGTAAACAGTCACTTACTTACTTAATAACTTACTTACTTACTCACTAACTTACTTACAAGCCACGAACAGAAACAAATCCTGAAAAGGCAACGTCGTTCTTTTAGGATAATGCCATCGGATAATGTTTGTTTACATTGTATCTTGGTAAACTGACCGTATACATTAGTCGCTCGTGTTGGCATCTAAATAATCTCATTTTCGAAGATAAGAGAGAAGGTAAGAGATCAGACGGTTGACAGACAGAAGAAGACATTTCCCGAGAAGGACCAGTAAATTAAGGTAAGAGCTAAACACTTGCGGGAGAGAGAGAGAATGCTGGAATGACTTGTGTTGTATAATTCAATTTTGCACGCCTTTCTATCATCTCCTTAGGTCAAAGGTTACACTGGGTTTTGTATCTCTCTCTCTCTCTCTCTCTCTGTTCTCTCTCTCTCTCTCTCTCTCTCTCTCTCCTCGGCAGTATCAAACTGTACGTGAGGTCTGCTGGTTACCGTTCGGTTATCGAAAGGGATTTCTTGCATGTGTCGAATGAAAAATAAAATTCTCTCTCTCTCTCTCTCTCTCTCTCTCTCTCTCTCTCTCTCTCTCTCTCTCTCTCTCTCTCTCTCTCCTTACGACAATGGAACAACCCGATAGAAAAAAGAATAAAAAGGACACAGCTCCCAGAAGTATAAAATCACTCCCATTCGATTACCAAACCGTAAAGCACACACAAACACAAACAGACACGTCGTTCGTTGCCAACGGCGCACCATCATTACCTGTAATTGAATTCTTTTGTCCCCCCGAAAGATTCCCGCGCGCGCGGTACCGGAAGAACGCGCGAAGGAGGAGAAGAAGAAGAAAGAAAGAAGAGAGGATCTCGCCCTATGACAGAAGCGAATATCTTTCGGGCTAGCTGGTGTTGTTCTTATTATAGAAGAGGCTTCTTTATAAAATCGTGCATAATAGCGAAAAGGAGTTTGTGTGGGGCGGGGGTGGCCGCTTTGCAGGGTGCGGAAGAAGATGGTGGCGCATTTGTTTCCTCTCTCTCTCTCTCTCTCTCTTCTCTCTCTCTCTCTCCTCTCTCTCTCTCTCTCCTTTTTCAATACGGCATTCAAGCGGATATGGTGTCATCATGGGAATTCGTAGCGAGAGATAGATTATGTGTTGGGGTTTTAACCTTCTGTTTTTTCTTTCATTATTATTAGTTATTATTATTATTATTATTATTATTATTATTATTATTATTTTATTATATTACGTTGACCTCAAATTCAACCTTCCAAAGAATGTGGTTAATTTTTTTTTTTTTTTTTTTTTTTTGTTTTTTTTTTTTGGGACAGTCCTCCAATTCGACTGGGTGGTATTTATAGTGTGGGGTTCCGGGTTGCATCCTGCCTCCTTAGGAGTCCATCACTTTTCTTACTATGTGCGCCGTTTCTAGGATCACACCTTCTTCGCATGAGTCCTGGAGCTACTTCAGCCTCTAGTTTTTCTAGATTCCTTTTTCAGGGATCTTGGGATCGTGCCTAGTGTCTATGGTTATGGGTACGAATTTCCACTGGCATATCCATATCCTTCTTATTTTCTATTTTCAGATCTATTTATATTATTATTTTATTATTATTATTATTATTATTATTATTATTATTATTATTATTATTATTATAAAAAGAGGAAAATGGATAAGTTAATAAATTGAGAGATTAAAAATATAAACTCAGTAAAGTACAGGGTGAATGAATTGCTTTAGGACAGTTATGGCATTGAATGTTCGCTTGAAACTTTTGAGGGTATAATTGCAAAAAACTTCTTCTTCTTCTTCTTCTTCTTCTTCTTTCTTCTTCTTCTTCTTCTTCTTCTTCACTTGAGGCCTCGAACGTATCTCTTTCTCATTTTTTTTTTTCGTGAAGCTAAGATTAAAAAATGGCGCCAATGTCTAGTCAGAGTTGGTATCTCACAGTCATTTTCTATTATTATATTAGTGTATTTTATACATTACTTTTTAGGCTCTTTTTTACGACGAAAAAAAAATAGTATATAGACCTCCATTCTTTTTCTCCAGGTAAGAAGTGAGGATTAAAAATCCCTTCTTTCTTATTCTTCCTTTCTTTTACTTACGTGAATCGAAGTACGAAGTGGATAATATCTTTTCCTGCCAAACACAACACACATTCAATAGGCCTATGTCCTCATGTTTTTTAGTACTGTTTAACCTACAGTAAATTTTATCTAGCACGGTAAAGTCATATATAAAAACAAAAAATGATTGATTTAGGTTTAGCTAGACGCATTGCAGCAACAGTCCTTGCCCCTAGGTTGTGAAGTGGGTGGAAAAGAGACGTGATGTGGACCTCTGAACTCCGACAAATTAAAGTCTTCAAAAACCTTTACTAAACTTACTAAGGCAGTAGGCCTATTTCCCTCCGAATCGAAACTTAGTCTCTCAGACCGAACCACAAAGTGCTAAGTAATAATTTTTTTTAAATATTGTTGTATATTTAATTATTATAGCTAAAAAAGATCATGTAGGTTCATAGAAAATTCTGATAGCCGTCAGAGATTTCACAAGAGTTACCCACTTGAAAAATACGTTTTCTTTGAGGTAACTTTTACCGTTAAGAAGAAACGTATAAAATCATATTTTTTAGGTGGGTCTATCCCAAATCGTATTCCCTGATACGTGAATGAGTAATAGGGACAAAAATATATATGATTTTATGGCTTATACAAACTAAATTGTAGTTCAGGAGAACCTTTGTGGTTGTGTGTGTGTTTGGGCGAGAGAGAGAGAGAGAGAAAGTGAGGTTTAGGTCTGCATCACATGTCTAGAATTATCATAAAGATTCACAGTAATAAAACAACCTATTATCGGGTGGCGAATTGCTTGAAAACAGAGTATCAAGATTTTTTTTGACTTTTGGGTGTAATAAAAACAAAATATTACCTGGCGAATTGCTTTGAAAAACGGAGTACAAGGTTTTTTTAAGACTTTTGGGTGTTATAGACATATTGACGTTTTGAACTTCAACTATATTTTCGAATGCGTTTTTTCCATTCAAACACTGAAATCAGGAGAAAAAAAAAAAGTAAGAAAACAACCAGGATATCAATTTCGATAAAGCTGGCTGATTAACTTATTTATGAAATACCTAAATATATAAATATAATTACCAATGGAGGATATTAAATACAATATATGGTGTAACTTTTATTTGTAAGGGGTCTTGTTGTAAAAATTACATTCTACATACCTAAATATAATTACCAATGGAGGATATTAAATACAATATAGGGTGTAACTTTTATTTGTAAGGGGTCTTGTTGTAAAAATTACATTCTACCTGAGAAGTGCAGTAGAAATATATTGCAAACTGTGGAGAAGTGCAGTAAACAATTTACTGCAAACTGTAACAAGATGGACAGATGTATAAGCAGAAACACATGACAATCAATTAAACTATTTAGCATTATCATACTACACTATTATTATTCACCTAAATATAAAAATGAAATGAAAAAAGTCTCTGCTAAATCAATAGAGACAGAGGTTTGGGCAAGAAAACACGTTTACCAAAGGACATGACACTAATAAATCAAGTATAACATTCAAGTTGTGTGTGTAAAACGCTGGGAATAATACTATGAATGAATCACGTAGCCAAGGACTTTGTGACCATCATATATACAGCATCTTCCGCTAACATCTACATTACAGGCATGAGGTATAGATTGCAATTACAGTTTCAAGCTGCAACACATCTAGTATCAAAATAGTGTTTTTAGTAAATAGCACGTTTTAAATAGTTTTAAGTTTTACGTAATATTAATAGAAAATCTTTTTGTATACCACACAAAATCAGAGTTCGTTCATAAATGGAAATTGTCGTTTTTGTACCTGTTAGTGGTTGATGATCAAACTTAGTCAATCTGAAAGTCGAATTCATCAGAGAGAGAGAGAGAGACGAGAGACGAGAGAGAGGAGAGAGAGAGAGAGAGAGAGACCCTTGGTGGGAGAGAAGAGAGAGGAGAGAGAGATGAGAGAGAGAGAGAGAGGACTTTTCTTGAGACGAGTTTTAGAGAGAGAGAGACCCTTTTACATTTTACACTGGTATACACACACAGTTCGTGGATTATAAACTACATTGTACTCATCACATGATGCATTCTTCCATGCCTACACTGTCATACAATGAAACAACGTGAAACAACGGTAATGAAAAAAAAAATTAACAGTGGCTACTAGTTTCAGAGGTACTTCACAATGCAGACCTGCAAATTTTTTAAAAATTCACTTTCCAGTGTAAGTATGGAAAGAAATGCAAGAACTCTAACTTTAAATTTCACAGACATATGTATACATCATCATGACAAATTCACACAGGGCATCATTTCTGATGAAAGAACATTGAAAAGATATTTTTTTAAATATTTTGAAATCTATTAAGATCAGCAAGAGAGTAACACTCAACAAACAAAAGCCATATCACATCAATACAACAGAGGAATGTTTACACTATAAACCACATCTTATTTCAGGTACATCGCTTGAGTCACTCAATGGCAGGGAAGCTGTTTTTGACGGATTTTCGTTGAAACTTGAATAGGAAAAAATTATTCATAAAATTTGGTTTCCATTAGACAGCATCTTGACCTCACAACCGAGAGACTGGTGTTAAAATAAAATAGCTAATTTGCTGTTTTACATTACAGTATTCCCCTTCCATTTGCAACAACTATAAACCAATATCAATATATAACGTTTTTTCGTAACAATGATCAAACCACCAAATCAAACCGAGATCAAATTCAAAATGAAAGCATTTTCGGTATTACGTAACATCACCACAGACATTTCACCATTCCAGTGACATGTCTTCTTTACTCCACTTGTATTTGCCCCCTCTCTTCAGGAACATAATTTCGTCAAAGCCTGAGAATTTGATGGCGTTCTCCACACCCACGTCCAGGATGGACTTGGATGGCTGCTTACTGCCTCCGTCTAGAAACCGCAATCTGGAAAATAAATTGCTTAATAGAGTTTGCACACACGAGTAATAAATTAGTCATACGTTGGGGAAGCCAATCACTAAAACTTTGTGCTATACAATAACATTGCTGGGTAAAATCTATGAATTAGAAAAATTGCAGATACTTCAAAAGTAGCACACGCCCATCCATTTTTAAGTGATTTAGTTATAAAACAAAACAAAATAATTTTTACATTTTATAACTTTGGTCGCAAAAGGAAAATAGTGATTTTAGTTATCAAAATCCACAAAAACAAATTTAAATTTTATATCCTTTGGTCACAACATAAATATGTCATAGGGAGGTTTTAAAATGTTTCTTCAGAGCCAAGAGAGGTTACAGCATCTTATGAAATATCAAATCTGGATTTACGAACAGGAAATCTGAGCTAAAAAGAAACGATGCTGATGCCACCAAAACGCACTAATAAAAAAAAAAAAAAAAAAAAGTAACTGCCAGCAACTCACATATTCATCAAGTATGAGATAGGAGTAACGCATGGCCTCGTTAGATTCAGGCACCAGGCTAGGAACTTCCTTGTGACGGTCCAGGAATGTCTGGAACTCCTTCGTCACTTATGACGAACTCCTCTGCATGCCGGATTTGCCTCCTCGCCTGCATTCTCTCCATCTATGAGGAAGGCACTGGAAGACCTGGGGAAAGAAAAAAACAAACCTTTAGAAGACAATTTGTTCACTGTTAACTAAATAACTAAATTAAGGAGGAAAGATTTCTACATAATAAAACATGTTTTAGGAGACGCTGCATTGCTAATCCAATAATGTTTGCAACCAATATTATTCTGTATAACACACTGCAACCTCTCTCACTGCCAGGGTTTTTGGGAGGTCATTTGGTAAAGGAATATTGACTGGCCATCAGGTAAATTTACCAGTTTCTGAAATTGTTATTGAGGGTAAATTTACCAGTTTCTGAAATTGTTATTGCTGAATTCTAGCCAGACCCCAAGGATATTAACTATTTCTTGAATTTGAGGTCATGCCCCGAGGGCTTATATGATGTGAATTGTGCGAATTGTGCTAGTGAATTACAAATTATAATTGCAGCTTCAAAAGGCTCCTCTAGATGCTTCATTCACTGTTAATTCTGGTGCCAAAATAGCCTAGATTTCCTGTCATACGAATACGTACTGTATAGATTAAGCAACAAAATATACAATAATTTACCTTCCAACGGCAAAGGGTTAAGTTCCAGTATCTCAGAAGACATATCTTCATCTTTATTGTGTATGTTCACGACTGTGTTTAGCTTGAAGGCAACCTGTACAAGAGTAAAATGAACTAGTCAATAATGGAGGAGTTTAATATGCATTAAGGGTGATAAGAGGGTGATATGACTTTTTTTTTTTTTTTTTTTTAAGGTACCAAAATATCCTTTACCTGTTCATTTTCTTTGTCCTGTCACAGTCTATCCATTTTAAAAATCAACAGATAAAAAACAAGAAAATTACTATCATTTTAAAGTCAAAATTACTCGAATTTTAAACAGGATTATGCTTTGTTCTATGTCAGACTTCAGGCTTTAGAGAGTAAAACTTAAAATTTACAATGATAAACAGTATGGATTACATATCTGTATACACCCATATCCCCAAATAAGATGTCCATATGTGCAAATAGTCTTTTTAGGTTGGAGAATTCCCACACCCTTTACATATGGGATAACTTATAAAAAGTATTTTTTTTTACCATTCACGTGTGAACCCACATTACACCCCAAATTAAATTGAAGATCACCCCAAATTAAAATAAAGATCAAAATAACCTTCCTATAGCATTACAACTTTCTACGACTTACTTTATACTGCGCACACCACTGCCTCACTTTCTTCAGACTGTCCAGGTGATTCTTTTTTCCCTGCTGACGACCAATCAGGGCGTTTGTTTCAGGCACAAAACTGTCGCAAGACAATGCCAGAATGTCAAGGTCCTCTCCTGTTTAAAATGAAATGATTGGTTAGGTTATAATCAGTACCCAACAGCAGATATACCATATACAGCATATGTATGGGTGCATACACAGAAAAATGTGCAATAAAAAATAATGACAGGTTTAGTTTTTTGTTTTTTAGTCAGAAAATAATGAAATAAACCACCATTAGTCAGAAAATAATAGAAATACCATTCAAAATTATATATATCTGTGTGTGTGTGTACACAGAACTTGTAAAATATAAACGTATAATTCATAAGGACCAGCTATCAACAACTTATATCAAGAAAAAATACAATACAGCAAAGGTTTGTATTCAATATTCATAAGTGTAAAGGACAAGTGGGCTAAGAGAGGACAAGAGAATACTAACCAAATTCCCTGAACCAGTCTTCTTTGATCAAACTGCCATTGGAGACTATCGTGACAGAGGGCAGTGAAGGTTCCCTTTTACAGAGTAGCGGACCATCTCCCCAACGTAACGTCACGGTCTCATGCATGGAATCGGTTCGCCACCACTGAAGTTCACCTTTTCCATGCCTGGAAAATACATTTGCTATGTCAGTTGGTTCACTTTTTCCATGCCTGGAAAATACATTTCCATTTCAAATGGTTCACCTTTGCCATGCCGAGAAAATACATTTGCAATTTCAAATGGTTCACCTTTTCCATGCCTGGAAAATACATTTGCCATCTCAAATGGTTCACCTTTTCCATATGCCTGGAAAATGCATTTGCAATTTCGAATTGGTTTTGTTAGAAACCAGTCATAGCCTGTGGATTTGAAAGAATATACAACTTAGGCCAAAGGCCAACCACTGGGACCTACTCCGTACTGAAAAATAATGCTGAAACAATTGTTAAGAGCGTGGAAAGTAGGCTGGAAGAAAGAGAATATGAATGAGGTAAAGTGAAAAGACAGAGAGGTGGCAGCTTTGCTGCAAAGAACCTCAAGTATTGCCTCCTACTCTTGAAATGTTACATGTAGTTAATTTCCTGGATGGGGAAATCAGAAATCAATCATGGACACACCACATACAACAGTGTGCTCCACAATTTAGTATAAAATAAAAACACAGGAGAAAATGCAATACCCATACACCATATTTCTGAGAGATGCTGACTGGAAAGAATTACCAGCATAATTATGCTCCTTTTCACATCTTCGTCTATGGCAATGAACAAATGGGCTGAGGAAAATACATCAAGCACTCGCATGACATGAATTGTGTTTTACCCCTAAATATTATCCACTGACATCACAAAGCCACATATTTCACGTCTCAAGAAAATACGTACACCAGCAATATTTATTGTAGTCTGCCAACAAAAACATATGCCTAGCACCGTATTCTTTGTCACTTTCCTTCAATAACAATTATACCCACAAAATAAAAATGAGTGCCTACTACTTGATATACCAATGAACTACTGACACTCCATTTTGAACAGATGATATGATCTAAAAATTTACTGTTCTATAGACTATTAAGACACCGGTAAATCTACAGAATAGTTTCGCACAGAATGCAAGGAACGTAACTGCGGATACGACATCCATTAGGGATTGGAGCGTCCAATGTATTTCGCCATGTTTAGTACTGGGCCCTGGGGTTAATTACAGTCGTCCGAATAAATATTACTTAAAATTCTTGTTCAGGAGGTAAAACTGCATAGAAAACCGCAACTGCCATAGTCTAGGCCGCCGTGGAATAGTACTATAGATCTACCAAGACACCTTGTTTAAAGCGTAACTTAATAGAGTGACAAAGCTCCCCCTAATATGAACTGTGACAAAGTAGCTACTCACCTGCAATCTCTGAGCATCCCTCAGGCCTCTCTTGGCTTCCTCCAGAGGAAGAACAAAGGAGGTGCTGGCTGTGTGAAAGCAGAAGCCACATTTGTAATTGCATTGCCTGTTCGGGGAAAGAGACAACTATTACAGTATACACAATGCTTAAGTTAAGGGATATGCATACATTTAATCTGAGGTAACTTCTACTTTTGGTAATATTTAAAATAAACTAAGTATAACTATGTTGCTATACATTCAGCTTTTCAATTTTGGCAATTGCTGTGTTTTTCAACTTCAACTGTTCTGTTGATGATTTACTGTTATGTAATCATTCAGTGGTTTTAATAAGGTAATAAAACTCCAGACCTCAAAACTTTTACAAATACAATTGTATGCTAATACAGTTCTCTGTATAATACAAAACATAAGAGAAATAAGTATTTGGAATAGTTTGATATATTAATAGTTACATTGTAAAATGGCAGTTTAGCCTACTAATACTAATACTGTACTCAGTACTATAAAACAATCAGAAAAAATATGAGCATTTGAAATAAATTGTTATATTCAAAACTTGCCTTGTAAAATGGTAGTTTACACTCGTCGGAATTGTTCTCGTCAAATCTTTGTTTTCTTCCTCATTTCTCTCGACTTTCCTCTCCTCGATGCATTTTGACCTCGACCTCAGCCATTCTCTGCTTTTTGACCTAAGCCAGTCTCCAAATTTCTTCCTGACAATCCACAGCCCAATGGTCAGTAGGCCCAGTGATACCTGTATCAGCAACTCTGTGGGGTACAGTTTTTAACACATTAGGCTCTAGTTCGCTGACCTTAAGACAAGATTTGTTCCACTAAACGCTTTATACTCCTTATACAGTAACACTTCGACAACAAAACACTTGGTATTCATTAGACAATAATTTTGGAGTATTCAGAAAACCTAACAATTAACGCTTCACATTTGTCATTAGCGGTAATTAACCGTTTTGAACAGTGAAAAGACAGGGCCAGGCATAATGTCTCTAAGAAATAACTATGGAAAGTTAGAATGTGTTCCCAGGATTACTAAACACTACAATTACGGAAAGATAGAATGTGTCCCCATGATTGCTATTCGCCACACTATCTTAAATCACTTTTTATCTACCAAATTGCCCAGATTTCCTACGTAAGTCCCGCTAAACCGACAGATGAGTGGGAAACGGTGTTAGGTTACCATAGCAACGCAGATAAACATCATTTACCTTACCTAAGCTCTATCACTGGCCAGGACGCGAGGCAAAATATTATAAGTGAATTATACAAATTTTCACTAAGCCCATGAGGGAAAAGAAATTATACGGCAAATGTTGAAAACTTCCACTTCTGTGGGAAATACAATCAATGGCGAATTTATTTTAAATTCTTACGATGTTGAGCCTGATAGGCCTATAAACAGAAAACAATAATTAAAATTCACTCTTACCCATCGCGTTCGGGTTTTCTAAAATACGGGAAACCACTAAAGAATATCTGGATATACTCTGAATAGCACTAATACTATGAATAGCACTAAGTCACACTAAGTAACTTTGCCTCCGTAAGAGCTCACTAGAGTATCGACGTACATCGGCGCCTACCATCACTTATATACTGCGCTACCGCATTCCGATACACGTACCGTACCGAAACGTAGTGCAATCAAGAGTCGCGAATGGTGGTACGTACCTACGTAGTCGTAGGAATTTAGCTATCTGTACTCTCACTCTTCTGTCGAGGCATACGTCTTCACGGAACGTTACGTGATGAAAGGTGAAGAAAACGTTTTAAAATGCAATGGATTGAAAGGCTTACGGGTAAATCTTTTACCTGCAAATCATGACGCAACAGTCAAGGTTGCAGACAGATTACCCGTCAGACACGCTCCGAACGAGTATATACGGTCTGGTAAACGTGACAGGATGTAAATCGATAAGCCGAGATTAAATTATGCAAGATCTATAGTTCTCGCCAAAAATACATGGTGTCCACAAAGTCCCAGTACCATCAAAAGTAATAGACTTGTGATGGTACTGGGACTTTATGGACACCCTGTCAATTGTCAAGGTTACAGCCAAAACGTTTTTATCAAAACTGCGTAGCTCAGTGAGGTGACGTAAGATACGTACGTTTACGCGTCAATAGGACACGTATGGATCCTCACATGACTTAAGTGTTTTAAGAATTTCTCAAATAAGACCAATTGTATGCCCAAATAACATTGCAGACCTCCTGGCGACGATAATCAATGAAGGTCACACAAGCCAGCGGCCGCTGATGTAAACAATAGAATAGACATGAAATCATACTAGAAAGCAAACAACTCTTACAAAAAGTATCTGATTTATCAGGCTGATTTGCTGGGCCTTTGCATTAGTAATCTATAGGCCTGTTACCAGCCTGCACACATATATATAGCATATATAAGCATTAGGACCATTTTAATCTGTTAAATCTTCTACATCAGCGTCATGAGTGGTGAATGCTATTGATTTTGTGCGTCGCCTTTTGAGGCTTCGTCAAGGAATATGTCCGACTCGCCACTTTGAATTGTTTTTTTCGTTCTTCTTCTTACGTTATTCATATTCTGCAAATAAAACTATTGCCTCTACATCTCCCTGTCGATATTATTAAAAGGATGATGCAATCTGCTATATTCCTGTCTGATTGGCCAACTTAATTACGAAGAAATGTATCTAGAAATGTCATTAGTAACTCGCCATTTCCTTCAGTTTGTTTCAATAGATAATATATTGCCCCATTTACCATCTTGCATTACTTCGTTTTGTTAATGTAAGTGTTGTATGTGAATTGATAAGTTGAAGGTATGTTTTTTTTTCAGTCATGATGTCATACCAATATGAGGAATTCATATATCACATATATCGTTTCGCTGAACAATACATCACATACTACGTAAGCTTGTAGTACTACCAAGGAATTTGCCGTACAAACGAAACGATTTAATGTTAACATTCTTCAAGGATTATTAAACCACGCTGAATTTATTCTATATTTCTCATAAAAATACACATTTTACCATTGAATATATTGTGTTAAATCATTATGAAACGTCTTTAACTAGAATTGTAGCTTTTGTCAAGGTCACGTAAGTGATGGTGGTTGCGTGTAAAAAGGGGATTTTGCAATCGAGATATCCTTAATCCTAATGTTATCAATCACGTGAGAGCCATAAAAATGAAATATATATATATAGAGAGAGAGAAAGAGAGAGAGAAGAGAGAGAGGAGAGAGAGAGAGAGAGAGATTGTAAGTTTTCACTGGTTATATTTTTTAAGTATAAAATTTAAAATTCATTCTAATTTTTTAAATACTCTTGGCTTCAATCATATCATCTTGTTTGAGAATGTATTGTGAGAAGCGTTGTTGTTACTCACATATTTTTTGCCAATCTTGTTTGAAAGAAGTATAAATCTAACTTAATTCTCCTTTTAAGAAAGCTCACTCACGCCTGAAATTCGATGTTCGTGACTGAACGTGTAATGTTTAAATTGCTTGGCCCTCTTTCCTTCTCCCTTCATGTTCATACTGCGTCAGGTATTACAAAAAAGGTGTGTGAGCTAACTGGGGGCATTGCTTGCTCTAGTACTACGTATAGACTCTAGTACAAAAAACAAGCGCCTATAGGTTCTTCTTGTAACCATTTTGTTTGCTATTCTCCAGGCAAGCAATGTTTATTACTTGCATTATTGCATATAGGGGGAAAATGCACATTCGTTATCTTGCATATAATGTTATGGTCATAGGTGTACTTTTAACCTTTCGAAATCCTCTTCTTCTTCTTCTTTTGTGAGAGAGAGAGCTGGATGTGATTGATTTCGTAAGGAGGAAGTCATAACTGGGTTCTTTTATTTTTAATCTTAAATCCAGTGACAAAAAAACAAATCAGTATGGGCGAGGAAATCAGAAAGACACAGGCAAAAAATCTCACAATATTTATTACAATAAATATACGTACACTGATGGCTCACAAAAAGTAATAAATAGTCAAACACAAAAGGCCATCACAAATAACTCAAAGAGTCACCTATAACTAAAGCTAACCCTACTCATAGAGAAGAAACCAATCTTAATCTTAATAAGGGACCCAAATAAATTTACCCACCACGCTAACCTATTACTAAATAGAAAGGAAAGAAGTGGAAGGACATACAAAAAGAAACAATCCTACCTAAAATCATAACAATCTAAACCTTAATATACTATCAAACACTTTAGACATATAATTACACACACTTTAGGGTGTATCTAAAAATACACACAGATTGGTCATATGACACAGACCGTACTAATACAGACGAGTCCATATATCGCTCAAAAAATGCAGACACAGAACGTCACTCCCATCAGAAGAACTGCACTTCAAAACCGTTGGTGGATATACACACTTTAGTCTACGGCTCGCCAAAGATACAGGGGATGTTCCTCTTACCTGAGAGAAGACACCCTACTTGCTCCAACAAGGCACTCTTGTGCTGACACTAGTGGATACATCCATCAAAAGACGAAAAAAAGGCTCTCGAGCCCAGAACCAACCACACAACAGCCAACGCCAAGATTTAAGCCAGTAGGCCCTTCTTAAATCACAGTTGCACGTCGTACTCCCCACATGTAGCTTCACATGCATAACTGCCTTTCACATTAAGAAGCAGCTCAATGACAGCATATGTTGTTCTCAAGAGAACAAGCGAGAAATCTTCAGAATAGGACGTTATATATGTATATAAATCCACAACAGCAGACAGATCAGCAGCTCCAGAGTCCTCAACGGCCTTGAACTAGACTCTAGAATACTTTGGATAGAGTCACAAGTCACCTCTCCTTACCACACTCCCAGTCACCAATAAAAATAAAAATAAACAGAGTTACAAATTTGGCAAGGAAGCAAAAACACTGAGGAAGGCCGCACTTCAAACTGCACTCAATAGATGTGCCACAAAACTTAAGCTTTTTTCAACCAAAGCAAATTAACAGTACATTTAACCAAAATGTTATACTAACGTAAAACAAATAGCAAAATACCTAACTTAACTTAGTTTTACAAAATTGCAAAATCATAGAAAAATAAAAGCCATCAGTGCAAAAAGGCAAAACAAAAGAGATTTTACTTTAAAATTACGTTACGCCTGACAAAAACGTAGTCTCTTTTATTTTACCTATATACACATTTCTCTGCAATGTACACACCCATACAGTATATACGTATGTGTGGTGGTGGAGTATAGGCCTATTTATAATACACCACTCACAACTAAAATATATTATAACAACCGATTATACGACTTTGTTCTTGACGGGGGAGGACATCAAAACAAAATTCTACAGAAACTTTTTCACATATATACCGGAACAAGGCAGTTGTTGTAACAAAGTAAAAATTTCTTGATCTATCCAACGTGTCATCACAACAGGGAGGTCTTGTTCTGTCATTCATTTTCCCATGTTTCCTGTTTTAGAGGTATAAATTGGCTTCTATATATAAATTAATAGGCTTGTACGGTTAGCGCAGCTGCTCAGTTATATCTTCGAGCTTTTAACAAGATTCAAGCTGTGGCATTACGTCATCTAACGTAATCAGATTCGTGTCATATTGTTATTATCTTCATTTTTATTAACGTTTACTTTATAATAGTAATTTTCCTGATGCTTTATTCATTTTCAAGTCTGAGCGAGAATGAGGAAGGAGTAATTTATATAGTAAGTGGCAACTATACCGAGATGGCGCCATGTCTCGGGATGGCCTTGGTGATAAAAGAAGAAGAAGATCGATTACCCAATGTTTATAGTACTAAGGACCGGACGCGTTTGAAAGAAGATAATTCTGACGAATGGAACACGTATACCAACCTACTGCTTGCAATCTCGGATTCCTAGTATTATACCAGTCATGGTGTAAATTATCATATTAACCTTGAAACAGCTTTATCGGTTGATGAATCATTTACCTGGAAATTAATGAATGTCTAGAAAAAATGCGGTTTGTTTTGCGGATTTGACTCATGCACATTATATTAAGCTTCTTTGTAAGATTTAAAAAACATATACCTACTTTTTAGTGTAGGAGCGTTCAACAATCTTTCAATATAGATTTTGATGTATAAATTCATAATAAATGGCCTACTGTCGGCGTGAAACAATGTGAACATAACGACAAATATGATGCAAAAAATAAATAAATATATAAATAAAGAAGAATGTTACCCAAAGACGACCACAAAAAAAATGCAAAAGGTATTGTATTTCGGCGTATAAGTCGACCCTTTAGCCCCAAAAAATCATGCCAAAATTAGGGGGTCGACTTATCTAACGGTAAAAAAAAAGTGAATCTTTATTATTTTGGCATATCGGTACAGGAATCCAGGCTTTACAGTTGGCTAATAAGAATGACAGCCTTGTTGAGGTAACTATGTATGTAAATACCAGTATTAAAAACATTTCACACTGTAATACGACAATAATAATACATTAGAACATCCATTACCTTAAATAAAATGAAAAAAATCAAAGTAACTTGAAGAAACCCCAATTGCACAGCAAGTGTAAACATTGCGTAGCCACAGTAATTGAGAAGGATGCGTTCACTGACAGTTTTGTATTTACCGGAGTATTGTTCAAAAACATTTATGGTATGAAATCTTTATTTATCACTAAATAAATAAAAAAAATTGATTTAATAGTAAAATATTGTATTTAATATAAATCCGTATTTAAATCCTTCAAAATTACTTGAGTCATCGTCACTTGAATTAAACAATTCATCAAACCAATTATCATTCACGGTTTCATCAGGATCCCAGTTTGAATCTGGTGAATCATCTGCAGTTCGTTTTCCCTCAAATGAGCCTGTTTATGCCATAGAAGAACCAATGGTCAAGGAATATTCCAACATAACAATAAAATACCGGCACGTCGTTTTAACAACCCAATCAAAACATTAACTTGAGTGGCAGTTTGTACATACATATATACGTAGGCTGTTATGCAGCGTTACTTAGCGCTTTGTTTGTTTACAATACACTCGAGTAACGTATCTTTCGTTTCGTCATTTCTAATCATATTTGCCGGTATATTCATCTTTTATATATTACGCAGATTTGTTAATATACCGAGTATATTACCTGTATTTCTTATGATAATTAGAGCAACATATGTACCGTAATATCATTCAGGTTATTTTATATGATACGTTTTACCCTGCTGCTTATGTTGAGCGTAAGGTTGGCCTCACATTTTATAGGTCGACTAATATACCCGATATTAGTTAAAATCATAAAAATTTACTCAGAATTGGGGGGTCGACTTATCTTCCGGTCGACTTATACGCCGAAATATATGGTATTTAAAATAGAGGTCACTTACGGTTGATGTAATAAATATAGACTCTAACTATTTTAGTTTTGTTGTGTAAACCTATTAAAATGAAGCTCTCGTGAAAAATAAAAATCAAGATGAACTATTTTCCTAATCGGACATTGATGATAGAAACCAACAAGGTCCTAGATTATGTAAAAAGGGGTTCCTGCAGAAATATACAATGGATACATAAGAGAATTCTACGCAATGCTGGTAAAAGGGCCTTCGGAGACACTATGGGCCTATAAACGTTTTCATGGAGCAGAACGAAAGGCATTAGTTTACTAGACATGCAACAGAGACGTAGGCTATACACGTTTCTACAAAAGTCATGAACATGCGAATGCATTTTGATTTCACATGAATAGCAGATGTAAATATAAGGTAGTTCACAATCAAAAATTAAATAATAATTCATTATGAAAACAGACGGTACAAATAACTCTACGGCAATTATATATATATATATATATATATATACTATATATATATATATATATATATATATATATATATATATATCATAAAAAGATTGTGTGGGGCATGGAGACTTTCTCACATATTCATTTAGGTCTAGTAAATACGTAGTTTTTGATAAGTCTAGTCTACGTTCCTTAAACGTACACTCGGCAAGGAATGTTAAGATACAGTTTTTTTAATTCTTCGGACATATAGTGTTCAATAATGCCACACTTGGCAACTCTAGAAAGGGGGCGGAGCTTCAAAATCATAGCGTTTGTTGCTTTCTAGATTGTTTCCATTAACTTTACACCATAAAGATTCTGTAGAGGTCCTTCAATAATTTATACTTGAATGTAGAAACAGGCTCTATATTATTCGTTAATGTTGGTTTGGTAACGTCCAGTTCAGGGTAGAATATCGATCATCTTCTTTAAAACTACTGTGAAACCTTATTTATAAGTAATGTTTGACACTCAACTGACGTAAACATTCATGCGTAATTGAAGACGGATCTTAAACAATGAGAAAAAGTGTTTTAAAAATTTGGTCAGTACTTGTGGAAATCGTGAGGAAACAATACAGTAAAGAATGAAATATTAAGACGATAGAGAGAGAGCGAGCAAGATACGCCTATCGATAGAGATACTTAATTCATTATATTTACTTTGAGAGATTAAGTGACAAAGTTTTTTCAAATGTTTCAAAAGTGGAGAGAGAGAGAGAGAGAGAGAAAGAGAGAGAGAGAGACTTGGAAGTGAAGGAGAGAGAGAGAGATAGAGCACAAGCATAGGCCTATCTATAGATATACTTAATTCATTATATTTACTTTGAATGATTGAGTTGGATAATATTTTTTAACAAATGTTTTAAAAGTGAGAGAGAGATAGAGAGAGAGAGCACAATCATAGGCCTATCTGTAGAGATACTTAATTCATTATATTTACTGTGAAAAAATTGAGTGATAATATTTTTTCAAATGTGTGTTTTAAAAGAAAGAGGAGAGAGAGAACAAAATCTGCTTACGTGAAAGCTTAGGCCTATTTATAACTACTTAATTTCATTATATTTTCTTTTGGGGGGAGATTGAGTGGTGAAATATATATTTTTTAAAGTATGTTTTAGAAGTGGAGAGAGAGAGAGAGAGAGAGAGAGAGAGAGAGAGAGAGAGACGAGAGAGAGAGATAGAGAGAATTATAGTATTGGCGTACTGACTTGTGACGAGGAAAGGCAGAATGACGAGCTGTGAGTCGGTGCCACAGATACCTGGTAAACGGATGATATGACTGCCAGATCGTGCTACACTATGCTAGATAGAATTTGAAGGATCATAATATTCAAGTCAATTCTCTATGAAATTCATAACCTAATCTGATTTCATTCGACAGTTGCCATAACATTCAAAGATTGTAAAAAGACGTGGAAATTTTAGACACAGGCTGCGGTCATTCTTGCTCTCTTGATATAATCTGTACTTTTTTTGAAAAATCGGGTTTCATTCACAAATAAATTTCCGAAAAAAAGCTGTGTTGAGTCAAAATAGTTATTACCACAAATAATCCAATATGTATTGCACAGGCAATTAAAGTTTTATATCGTGCAAATAATGCTGATGTGTTGGGAGATCTTTCAGCCTCGCAGCAAAGAAATGCAGTCGTGTAGGCTGTAGGCTACTACGAACTGCTTTGTAATGGAAGGATTTAGCCAGAACATCTTTGAGATGACATGCTACTTTAACCTTGATAAAGATTTATGTTTAAAGACGTAGCTTGTAAATAGCAACTAGCTTTCGATCCATGTCAACGTCAAAGTAAATCAAAGTGTGAAATTTTTTTTCCGTTACGTAAGCCAGTATCCAGTGACTTGCGCTTTCCCGCTCGAAGTTCTAGGGCTGCTCCACATCATAGAAAACGCTCTTGCGGATACAACTAGATTTGCTCAGCCCACCTTAGCCTTAGCAACATTGGCTGCCATTGACGCCAGCTAACATTAAACGCTTTGGAATACAAACATGAGTTTGTAGAAACTAAAAATAATTGCATTCACCACTTACAATGATACAATAATATCCCCGTTCATGAAGGAAAACGAGTATATATTGTCGTCGTGATACATAGTACTACAATCAGAAATTCACATTCTATCTACCAGATCTCTATGAACGAATCCATCTGAGAAATTCCAATTACTTCGGACACATATCATGTTTTTAAGTATCTGAACGGTTTTGTTTTGCAGTTTTAACTAATATGATCTAATTTGCAGTGTACTTTCATATTCTAGATTAAATTTAGCGATATTATGTCTTTTCAGTATAAACAAATAGGAAATTCGATGAACGAAAGCTAATGAAAACTGTATCTTCAGTTTTCTTGTCAAGTGTACAATAAAGATGCATAGGACACACATGAAATTGCTCTCGGTGAATGTATTGCACATGTCACGTATGGTACTAATAGCTGGAGGTGTTTACAGATCTTGTTTGTACCTATCTCTCGCCAACGAAGCCATTAGGAGAGGTCAGGAGGATGGGAAATGAAGCATATGGATGTTTCTGTGTGTGTGTGTGTGTGTGTGTGTGTGCACTTTATGGGCATGATATCATCCCTAATTGTATAGTCATACACCACCAATTAATTTACTATATTTAACAAATATGTTGAAATTACAGAATATTATGTTTGGAATTTATCTTTTATGATAGCGAACTTGAGATTTCTCTTAAAGTTTTTTTTATGTTCACGTAATTTTTGTAAGTCAGTTCTGTATTCGTGGTGATATATAACTTATCCATAAAATCACTTTTTTCGCTAAAAATTAAACAGAGTTTACGAGCTATTTTATATAGACATACTTGGTCATTATTTGCTGCCAGCCTATGTTTAGTCGTCCCTAATCTTGTAATGTTTTAGCAAAAATGCTCAATTATCAAATTTAAGCCAAAAAGCTTATCAAACAACCTCAGAAAAATGAAAGAGCCCCCTTTATTGAATTGACAGAAGCATGGTAAATTGAGATTATGTAAATATATATGGATCAGTTTTGAATGTGTTGGTTTTTTCATATTATCCAAACAGTTACAAAACGTTTAAGAGTCGAATTACAATGCTGGGCGAACATAAGACATTACGCGGTGCGGTGACAGTGATGCTGTTTTTTCTTCACAACATTGGCTTTCAGCAAGTGTTACCATAGGCAGTTCATCTTATTTTTTTTAGTATATTTATGATTTAATAATTAGAATGCGTATTTTCCGATGTATAATTATTTCCCGTGATGTTAGAAAATTACATGTCACTAGCTCAATATAAAGTATTTTTGACGAAGAAAAATAAAGGATTTCAATAAAATTAACTTGTATAAATAAGCAGGATATGTTTTATATCTTTATTTTCATAATAAAACATAAAAAGGCAAAGTGAAGAATTTTTTCCTTCAGTGCCGTGGCCTGTGGTCGGAAAAGCCACGGAGGGTTGCCAGATGTCACCAGAAAGCCACACTAATAGACGAAATTCCTCAAAACGGCAACCCTGCGCGGTGAATGAATGTAGTAGTGCCATATGATTGCACCATGATCAGTATTTATCTCTCTCGATAGTACAAATCTTACAAATAAAAAAAATTAAACTACTTTTAGAGTTAATCATCTTATAAACATCGTATTTCACAGCTAGGCCTAAAAGATTAAAAACGGAAAATTAACAACTTTTATTTCGTATGTCTATGAGGGCTCGTTTTCTTTGAGTCGAATCACTCAAACTAGTTTTCTTTTAACTGAACATCGTTAACTGCGAAGTCTCTGACAAGAAATACCTGTTACGTGGGAATTTAGGAACCGGTCTTCCTCTGGCTACTTAAATTTAAAAGAAATGGCTACTTATGGCCCTAATTTCATCCGAATTTAGCCTCTTAATCCCTAGAAATAAATTATAGTATGGGTAGACTTTAAAAAAAGTTGTATTTGTGTGTATTTACAGTAATACTTCAACATAATATGGCAACATTTCAGTGCATTTCTCTGCATTTCACCGTATTCAGGTAATTGGGTCATGAGAGAAATGCCATAACTTTCTTTTATAATATCAACGCAGAGTCTTTAAATTCGTGTAAAACAACGTGGAATCAATTTTGAATAATTCTTCTATTTTTTTCATTTTATTTTTACTTTCATTCTTTTTTTTGTAGCTGAAATATTAGTGGGATGTTACGTCATCTGGTGTTTTTCACGCGAACAGTGTTACCAGATCGATGAAGGTGGCAGCTGATACCCCAACATTCCAGTGTCATCACGTATATCTTTTCTGTATATATATATATATATATATATATATATATATATATATATATATATATAATATTAATAAAATTTTTAATATTCTATTTTTATTGACTATTTGTTTTTCAATGTCATTGAAACTGAATCCCATATTATGAATAATTGTTGTTCAAAGATAAACTTCAGCACATATAATGGCATTTTTGCAAACCATTCATGATTGAGTATCATATCCATTAATATTCTATTAACTACATCTCCATAAATATTTTGTCTATGAGACATTCGTATAAATATGTCAAAGTAGTTAAAACACCTCTCGATTCTGGCAACACTGGCCTCTGACATGTGCGACGGGTCTTCTTCATAATAACTTGGACTGGCGGCCGACGAATCTTTACCCCCTACCCACGGGCCATATTTATTCGGTTAAAATGGACATTTCGGCCAAATTAAGTCTCCTGGGATTATCGGACACGAAAGTCAACGAAACCATCAAGAACAAACCTCTGTCGGCCTTGTTAGCGGGCATCGTAGATGAGGTGGGTATTTACCTAGTAATGGGTGTTACGTTGGTTGGGGTCAATTCATTAAGGTATTTTAATTAATAATATTTAATGTATTTGTTATATCGTATTGGAAATTCGTAGAATTTTCAAGAATAAATCACCCAAATATTTTAAAAGGTGTTCAGACGAGGTGAGTATGGCCCAACCAGTCTATTTAGGGTAGCTACTAACCTACCTACTACCTAAATTAGTTAGCTTAGGCTCGTATGTTAGCCTACCTATACCCTACCTTAGGTATGCTATACCTATTTTAAATTCAGCAAGGAACTATTAATAATAAAAAAAAATATGGTTATTTCTACAGAAGCAATCCGCAGTGGCCTAGACTATGGCAATTGACGTTTTCCTATGTTATTTTAGTACTTACTGAACAAGAATTTAATGTAATATTTATTTGGATGTCTGTAACTAACCCCCAGGGGCCAGTACTAAAAACGACGACATACATTGAACGCCCCAATCCCAAGTGGATGTCATATCCGCGGTTACATTCCTTGCAGTTCGTGCAGAACTACTAGGCTATTCTTTAGAATTAGCCTGCAAGAAACGTAACCATGGATACGACATCTAACAGGGATTGGGGCGTCCAATGTATTTCGCCGTGTTTAGTACTGGCCCCTGGGGGTTAATTACAGTTGTCCGAATAAATATTACTTAAAATTCTTGTTCAGTAGGTAAAACTGCATAGAAAAACCGCAACTGCCATAGTCTGGGCCACCGCGGATAGGTACCCTTGATCTACCAAAAATAGCTAGTAATGGTATTAAGCTTCTTGTAGCCTATGTGCAGTATTATTTTTGGTAAAATTACAGTTTCAACCATTATGGGAAAAACTGGAATAAAAATATATTTGTTGCATCAGAAATAATGTAGTTTCCAACGGATTTAACATTTATTTTGACTGCAACCATCCGATTTAGAGATTTCTACTATATGTAATTGGAGTTAAAAAAAACGAGTTTTTCCAGAAAAAGGTAAATGTCCAGGAAAAAGCCGCACCGTTTTTCAAGTATTAACGACGAAAAACGACCAGATGGTGTTGCACATCGCATAGAAACATGAGGAATGAATAAAAAGAAAACTAAGAGTTACTCTTACACACAAAATCTAAGCATAACCTACTACTTCAATTTATGGGGGATCCCAGTGGGAAGCGGGGTTTTTTGGGTGGGGGGTGGGAGGAGGAGAAAGGGATTTTCGGGCACTACCGACCTAATACAACCACCGGTAAAATTACAGTTTCAACCATTATGGGAAAACTGGAATAAAAATATATTTTGTTGCATCAGAAATAATGTAGTTCCAACGGATTTAACATTTATTTTGACTGCAAACCATCCGATTTAGAGATTTACTATGTAATTGGAGTTAAAAAAACGAGTTTTTCAAGAAAAAGGTAATGTCCAGGAGAATGCCGCACCGTTTTTCAAGTATTAACGACGAAAAACGGCAAAAAACGACCAGATTGGTGTTGCACATCGCATAGAAACGAGAAATGAATAAAAAAGAAACTTAAGAGTTACTCTACACACAAATCTAAGCATAAACCTACTACTTCAATTATTGGGGTTCCCAGTGGGAAGCGGGGTTTTTGGTGGGGGGATGGGGGGAGGAGAAAAGTGATTTTCGGGGCACTACCGAACCTAATACAACCACCTAACCTTACCTAGGGCCCTGTACCCCTACCTAGGCCTAGCGGGGGGCGCGGTCCGTCCCCCCTGCGAACCCCCCTTAAGGCCACTACCTAAACATCCATCAAACCAAATCCAAAGTGATGGTACTGCTGTATACATTCATTATACTACCACCATTATAATATACTCTATAAATAAATGAAGCTTACCTTAAAACTGTTGGTTGATAAAGATGTGCTGCTGCTTTGAGGAAAACGTTGAAGCCGTTGCAAGGTTCCCTGGACATGCAACTTAAAGTAGGACGTGGCCAGGTACCCGACGACCACATGCACTGCAAAACAATCGGTAGGAAATCGAAGGTCTGTCAAAATAATGCCAGAAGGGCCAGCCACTACCTCTGCCATAAGTACAGGAAGACAAAATGCCGTTTTTTGCTTCATTATTCGAGTATTCAGTCAACAAGGATACCAGTGGACACTAGACAGGTAACTTTTTTACTCCGCTGAAATGCTAGTGAACTTAGTTTTCGACTAAAGCGTTCGTATTGGTTATGAAACCCATGACGTCATAACAATGTCACACCTCTCAGCCAATAATGAGTAACTGGAACTAGCTTTTGTTTGCGTAAGAAATAAGTTAGAGGGCTCATTAAAAGTAAACATTACCGTAGAGGAAACACCTCTCCCGACTTAGGAAAAATTCTTGAGGTAAAAACTTAATTTTTTTTTTTTCTCTGTAAGTATGCATTAGCGACAATAATGTATTGAGAAGAGTGTTTTGTTATCAAGTGCTTACTCGGGAAAAATATCAATATAATAGATTTCCCATAAGGTTGAAACTGTAATAATACCTTATTTTTTACTTTAAGTCAATATTGCATTTGTACTTTTAAAAGTAGTAGTAGCTATCATTTTCCAGTGTAAATGTGATCAGAACAATTGTGATGCTTGTTACGTTCACCAATTACCCAAAGATACCCCAGTAGGTCCTATCTACAATTCCAGGAACTACAGTCGGAAAGAAGGGTCATTGGTTTTTAGGGGGGTGGGACCGGATGGGTAGTAGGTATAGAGAAGGATCCAGGGGTAGGCTAGCTTATGAGGTGGGAGAAATCTGATCATGAAAACGGGCCAAACCCAACCTTTCTTAGAATGCCATGCCCTGACCTAACCAGACCTTAACTTTTCAACCTGACTTTGAGGCATCGTACCCTGACCTGGGAGAGGGGGCTTCACACCCCTGGAATCCCCAAGTAATAACATTGCATACTGGGTTGGTTTCGAGTGCTTAAAGTAACTTTTATTCTGCGGAAGTTGTCTCTAAGAGACGAAAACACCAATCCCTATCACCCTACTCTGCATACTAAGGTAAAACACTGAATTGCTACCTGGCCTCTACCATAGCATGACCACCTTCCTGAAGAAGTACTACTTTAACACGTCTTGTAACCCAGGATAGATATTAATCAAGAGCCAGCAGCCGTTGAAGCAACACCTCGAGACCTCTACTTTCCTCTCAAAATAAGTGTTTTCTCCCAAGTCACAAATTAGGTAATGCCATAATTTCCAATTTTCAGGAAGGGGGTTGTTATTCAGTATTTTACCCTATGTGGGTAGGAAAAATTCAGATTGAGAGAAATACAAGGACATTAGGAATCCCACTAATAGTTCTCATTCAGAGTAAAGTAAATTATGGAATGTATTCAAACTAATATCATGCACTAGTGTGGGGACTGGGTACCTTAGGTTGGGCGAGGTTGGTTCAGTCATTTGCAATGAGGAGAATCAGAAAAGCTCAATACATTAAAATATAGTATGATTTTATTTTTTAAGTTTTGACTGCAATAATGATTTGAAGTAAAATGTTACGTTGTAGGCTAGGCTACATCCCAATCGAACGGACCCCAGTACGTTTTAGTTCCTTATAGTTTTTTTTTTTTTTTTTTTTTTTTTTTTTTTTTTTTTTTTTTTTTTTTTTTTTTTTTTTTTTTTTTTTTTTTTTTTTTTTTTTTTTTTTTTTTTTTTTTTTTTTGGTCAGCCAGACGGGAAACCAGAAACTCTCCCAACTGATTAAGTTAGGTGTTGGGTTATTATATATATCTGTTTAATTTACTTGTTTTCATTTCTCTCCATTTTAAAACCTTATTGCATTAGTGAAGTATTTTCAGTAGAGGGCAATGTTAAAATAATTTATAGAATATGAAAAATTATCAGAAAACCACACTGCAGTGCTGAATACCATAGCCAAGCCACAGTTTAGCCAAACCTACCATGTCCAGCCAGAGGAAATACCAAAGTGTTTGTATATTGGCGTCATTGGCAGGAATTAGTGTTATGGGAAAATCTTATACACTTCCAAATATCCTTGGTGAATAAGTGTCATACTTTTCTCCTTCAAATATTTTGACAGATTTCAATTTGTGAATGAAAAGAGTACTTTTATTGTGTTATCGTCAAACAGAAATTACGATTTGCCTGCAACTCAAGATTCTTCTACCAAGGGGGTAGTATTTTGTATTTGCACATTTACAATACTTTAGTACATGTGTTTTAAAATCCATCAACTAAACCAAAGCATGGCCACACAAAAATTCATTTCATACTATTCTTTATTCTTTTAGGCCAAAGGTAAAGGTGATATAACCAAACCTGTAGGTAATCTACTTTATCATCTCGGCACAAAACTACCTCAGCAGTTTCACAAGCACATACCATTACTCGTCGCTTACTTAGTGGATGGACGCATCAACCAGGAAGCAAAGTTAACTGCGGCCATTAAGTTTGTTCAGGTACGGTGTGTTGTATTGTATTTGTAAGAACACTTCTGTAGAATAATTTTTTTTTTATCAGTTTAAATGTTTTTATATAGGTTACGCCTTCGATCGATTACTGAATTCAAGTTCATAAATGAATAAACCCAATATCTTTGCTCTTTGATAATGTACATATCTTGAATATGACCATATGTTAGTGAGAAGTTTGAAAAATTTCAAAATTTATTCTTATCCCAACAGAATAGTGTGTCAGGCAACATCAACATTGAAGAGTTTGAAAAATCTTGCGGAGTTGGGGTAGAAGTGTCACAGGATGAGATTGAGGCAAGCGTAGCACATATAATTGGAAAGCATAAGGAAGCATTACTGTCTCAGAGGTAAGTTCTGGATACAGTTGGCTTTGTATGTTTGAACAAATATTGTCTGTTTTTATATAAATATTGAATATTCAAATGAAATACTAACTGTTGTTTTACAATTGCCTGCCCTCTGGTAGTTTTCATTCTATATTTAAAACTTAGTGCATTATCTTCATAGAAACATTTGAAGTTTCACAGGGTAACTAAATTTTTTTTTTTTCCTTTTTTTTTTTCTTCACTTTTGTGACCTTGTTTGAATAGCTGTCAGATTTTTTTTTTTTTCTTTTTTTTTGTCCAGTCCAAATGCTAAAGCCTCTCTGGACTAGATTTGAAACATAAATGAGATTTGTTTTACTGAAGAGGAAAAGGCCAGAAACACCATTCATCAAACACAGCATTACACATTGCCTACTGTCATGGGAAATAACTTTACAGCATAAGAAATATCAAGGCAAAAATAAAGGCACTTTCTTAGCAAGAATATAAAATAAATTAACTTATATACCAAAAAGGAAAAAAATAATGTCTTTAAAGTGTTGGTGGCAATAAGATTTCAGCTAAAAGCAAGAGGTACAGCTAACCAGATAAAGATACAAACGTGAGCCACTTCAGAATGTATGAAAGAATAGATGGACTACCATGATAACTGGGAAAAGAACTTGGTGTAGACCCTTGGAATTGCTGCAGACACAATTGAAGCCTCCTAGGAATAAGAGGGGTTGGTTAGCAGACAGTGGACTCTTTGAGTTGAGCATTGCTGTGGCCTGGTATTCTGGTAGCTCTTGAAGTTTGTACCGTTTTGAAGTTTTTTCTGTTTACTTAAATACTAAATATTCTTTACAAGGAATTTACAGTTCAATAGTCAGAGAATGTGTGAAATGTTCTATTTTTATTTTTTTGTAGTTTACATCAGATATTTTTAATAACAGGTACCGCTTCAATGTTGGTCCTTTGATAGGCCAGGTCCGAGCATCGCTTCCATGGGCAGATAGTAAGAAGGTAAAGGAGGAGATAGATCTTCAGGTGTTGACACTCCTTGGTCCCAAAGGAGAAGAGGATTTAGTGAAGCCTCCAAAGGTCAAAAATGCAGAAAAGAAGGAGAAAGCGGATAAGGTTGACTCAGCCCCTCAAGGTTAGAAAATTGTTCTTAGTCTTGTCTTGTTAACCATGTGATTTAAGTACCAGTATGCTAACTCCATTTTATATTATTTATATATATTTTTGTTCATGCACTTACCTGACAGATATATATATAGCTGTATTTTCTGACGTCCGACAGAAATTTCAAAAACTCGCGGCACACGCAGTGGGCGGCCAGGTGGTAGTACCCATTCCCGCCGCTGGGAGGCGGATATCGGGAACCATTCCCATTTTCTATTCATTTTTTTTTTCTGTCGCCGTCAGTAAACATCTGTTTACAGACCTCTGCTCAGGATTTTTTGGAAATTGACTCGTTTTTAAGTATCTGATTGATTTTGTTGGTATTGAATTTTGGATTGTTGAATTGGCATGCGCGATAGTGGACCGGTTTTTTGATTTTGGATTGACTTTTTCTCTATAAGATATGTCTGGATCAAGTGGTGTGAGTTTCAGAGTGTGTGTGAGGGCTGATTTGTAAGGTGAGGCTACCGAAAGCATCGGTAGACCCCCACACAGTATGTATGAGTTGGGGTAGGGGGCTTCATTGTTTGATTGATCATCGGTGCAAGGAATGTGAGAAATTGAACTGATTGATGAATGGAGAGCATGATGAGTCCTATCGCCTTAAATTGGAGCGCGATAGGATCAGGAGGTCTTCCTCAAGAAGTTGGTTCTTCCAAAGGTAAGACTAACGTTTCTCCTGCACTAACACCTGTAGTGTTTACAAACCCCTAAACCTGTGTTGCCTTCGGGCTCTGATTCTGTGTCGGGAGGAGCGGATGCTCTCTCTATGATTTTGGAGTCCCTTCGCACTCTGGAGACCAAAGTGAAAGCCTTAGAAACTGGCTCGGTGCAAGTGTGTGATCGTGCCCCCAGTGTTGTGGAGGGGGCGTCAGATCGGCCCCATAATGCCTCTAGGCCTAGACCTCTATCAGACTCCAAGACCCAGGGAGGAGGTATGTCGAAAGCCGCAAGAGGGTTTACGGGGGCTTCCCACCGATCTGGCGTCCCTTCGGCAGACCTGTAGCAAAGACCCAGGCTGCCAAGGACCGTGCACGAGCACGCGTCATGAAGGAGTGCTTCTCGTCCTCCGAAGCGTCCTCCCCGCGCAAGGGGTGGAGCGCTCGGAGAGACTCTCGTCCGTTAAAGAGGACGTTTCTTTGCGGAGGACGCTTCACGTCCTCTTTCGCCGCTTTCGTCGGAAGACGCTTATGATGTCTTTTCCGCCTCAGAAGAGAGGTAGGATCTCCTCCGATGAGGACGCTAGGTTGCGCGCACAGGCGCGTATACCTGAGAAACAGGTAGCTGTTCCTTTGAGAAGGAAGGAGGCGTCCCCTCGCCCCTCGTCTTCTCACAGGACCAGTCCTGCTTCCTCGACTCTATTCTTCTCCAACGAAGAACATTCTTTTGTCCCTTCAGGACCAGCTATCCTCGCTTATGGCTCAGAGGACTCGCCCAGCAGCAGTCGAGCCTAAGCGGAGGAAGGACCTTAGACTGCCTGTCAAGAGGACTAAGCAGTCTCCGTCTCCCTTCTCCTCCTGCGTCTCGTTCGCCGTCGCTTCTCCTTCAGCGATTCGCCGATCTCGTTCGTCTTATAGAAGGACGTTACGACAGGACGCTTTTGAAGACGCTTTGTGCAAGGACGCTCGGCAGGACGTTCGGCAAGATGCTTGTCATGGACGCTCGTCAGGACGCTTGGAGGACGCTAGGCAGGACGTTCGTCAGGACGCTTGGGGCAGGACGAGGCAGGAGTTCGTCAGGACGCTCGCCAGGACGCTACACAGGAACGCTCGGCAGGACGCATCTCCAGGAACGCTAGACAGGACGCTTGGCAGGAAGCTCGCCAGGACGTTCAGGCCTCCTTTCAAGACGCTTTCGGGGATTCGAACAAGAAGTCTTACCCCCAAGACGCTTTTTTACGCGCTCAGGCACGTATGCCAGCGAAGAGATGGTAAAGACGTTCTTCTTTCGGGCAGGTGAGACTGCCGCGGAAGGCGCGGAAGACGCTCGTCCGCTCAGGACGCTCTCCATCAGCGAGCAGTAAGCGTCAGAAAGAAGACAGCCGTGATAAGGCTGCATCTTGCAAGGATAGGGTCCTTTGATCTTGCTAAGACCCGCCAATAGGACGCCTTCTCCTGACAGACGTTCTCCTCTTCCGTTTAGAGAAGAGGAGAGAACTAGGTAGTTCGGCTGATCGGGTGAAGAGGAACCTGCTACAGCCCCTTCTACCTCGGATTACAAAGTCCTAGTTAGACTCTGCGTTCTTCTTTTGAGGACAATTTCAGCCCGCAGCTCCCAAGTCTCCTCCTTCACAGTTTTCTTCATCGAAAACGGGGAAAATCCCGGAGTTTCGTAGAGATGAAGACTTCTCTATCGACGAAACGTGCTTTCAAGAAGCTCCAGGACTGGATGATAAGAAGGAGAGACCAAGGCAAGACGACCTTCGCCTTGCCTCCTACTAAACTTAGTGGTAAAGGAGGCATTTGGTATAGGACCAAGGACGAAGTGGGAGTTCGTATCCCTTCTTCGGCTCAAGGAGATTTCTCCAGCCTTGTAGACTTACAGAGGAGGTCGCTTTTACCCTCTGCCAAGGTAACTTGGACCGCGTCGGAGACAGACCATCATTTGAAAGGTCTGCTCAGGACGCTGGAAGTCTTCAACTTCCTTGATTGGTGTTTGGGAGTTCTGGATTTGCAAGCGAGAAGCCCAGAATCTCTTAGTCTGGGGGAGCTGTCCAGCGTGTTAGCATGTATGGACAAAGCCGTCAGGGATGGTTCGGAAGAGCTAGTATCTCACTTTGGAACAGCTTTGTTAAAAAAGAGAGCTTTGCTGTGCAACTTCACAGCTCGTTCAGTGACGCCAGCTCAGAAAGCGGACTTGTTGTTTTCGCCTCTTTCGAACCATCTCTTCCCCCAGACTTTGGTAAAGGACCTGACGAACAGCTTACAAGAGAAGGACTACTCAGGATCTTTTGGTCCAGTCTACAAGACGGTCGGCCGACCTTCAACCTCTTCGGCTGCAGTTCGTCCGCCGAAGAAAGTAAAGCCCTTTCGTGGGGCTCCCCCCTCGAGAGCAGCTCCTCGAGGGAGAGGGTTTTCACGAGGAAGAGCTTCTTTTAAACCAAAGCCTTCCAAGTGAAAAGCATGTCCTTCAGACACCAGTCGAGCCACAGACTGAAGTATTTTGCGGGAGCGTGGAGAGAGAGAGACACGGACTCTTGGTCCCCTCAAGATCGTGGAGCAGGGGTACAAGATCCCCTTTTTTTTAGATCTTCCTCCTCCTTTCTACGACTCCCGAGACCTTTCTCCATCCTACCAGGAGAAAAGAAGAAGTCTTGTTCGATCTCCTTCAACAGATGATCGACAAAAGAGCGGTGGAACAAGTCGCGGACCTGGGGTCTCCAGGTTTCTACAACAGAATCTTCCCTAGTACCAAAGCAGTCGTCAGGTTGGTGCGTCCAGTTCTAGATGTAAGCAGGCTCAATCTTTTCGTGGAAAGATCAAATTCACGATGGAGACGCCTCATTCTGTTCTGGGAGCGTTGAGACCGGGCGACTGGATGGTATCCTTGGACTTGCAGGACGCGTACTTCCACATCCCGATCCACCCTCTTTCAAGAAAATATCTAAGATTTGTCTTGAACAACAAAGTTTGGCAGTTCAGAGCGATGTGCTTCGGACTGACCACGGCTCCGATGGTGTTCACAGTAGTGATGAAGAACGTAGCGAGGTGGCTACACTCTTCGGGAATAAGAGTTTTCCCTATACCTCGACGACTGGCTGATCAGAGCGTCGTCGAGAGAGAAGTGTCTGAAGGACTTGCAGTTCACTTTAGCCTTAGCGAAGTCCCTGGGACTTCTGGTCAACCTCGAAAAGTCGCATCTGACCCCAACACAGTCCATCGTGTATCTGGGGATTCAGATGGATTCAGTGGCTTTTCGAGCGTTTCCGTCCCAGGAACGTCAGCAGCTAGGCTTAGAAAAGATCTCAGCCTTTCTAAGGAAGGAGACTTGCTCGGCGAGGGAATGGATGAGTCTGCTGGGGACCATTTCCTCGCTGGAAAGGTTTGTTTCCTTGGGAAGACTGCACATCAGGCCTCTCCAATTCTTCTTGGCAGACGAGTGGAAGGCAAAAGACGATCTCGATGCAGTATGAGGATATCGATTCCGATCAAGAACCACCTAAGATGGTGGTTGGACCCTCAGAAGCTGCAAGAGGGTGTGTCCCTAAGTCTTTTGAGCCCCGACCTAGTGTTGTTTTCAGACGCTTCCATCACAGGATGGGGGCAGCACATAGGGGGGAAGGAAGTGTCAGGCTCCTGGAGAGGGGAACACGGTAGCCTGGCATATAAATGTAAAAGAACTGGCAGCAGTATTTCTGTCCCTGCAGTTCTTCGAGAAGAGTTTGGAGAACAAGATTGTTCAGATAAACTCGGACAATACCACAGCACTCGCTTATTTAAAAAACCAGGGAGGTACACACTCCAGAGCGTTGTACTCCCTAGCGAGAGAGATTCTGCTGTGGGCAAAAAGGAAAGAGGTAACGATCTGACGAGATTCATTGCAGGTGTGCAAAACGTCAGGGCAGACCTTCTCAGTCGTCGGGACCAAGTCCTTCCGACGGAATGGACCTTGCACGAGGACGTTTGTCGAGACCTGTGGACGCTGTGGGGACGTCCACTGGTCGACTTATTCGCAACGTCAAGGAACAAGAGACTTCCTCTTTACTGTCTCCCCGGTCCTGGATCCAGAGGCAATCGCGGTGGACGCGTTGCTTTGGAATTGGACGGGCCTGGACCTTTATATGCCTTCCCACCATTCAAGATTCTGGGGGAAGTCATGAGGAAGTTTGCGGCCTCGGAAGGGACAAGGCTAACCCTGATCGCTCCGATGTGGCCAGCAAGAGAATGGTTCACAGAGGTCATGTCTTTCCTTGTAGACTTTCCAAGGACATTGCCCTGGAGGAAAGATCTACTCAAACAGCCTCACTTCGAAAGGTTTTCACAAAAACCTCTCCGCTCTGAGTCTGGACTGCGTTCAGACTATCGAAAAGTTGGCCAGAGCGAGAGGTTTTTCGAAGGCAGCTGCGAGAGCAATCGCACATGCGAGACGTGCTTCCACAAGAGCTGTTTACCAGTCGAAGTGGGCTTCCTTCAGGGCATGGTGTAAAAAGGAGGGAGTTTCCTCTTCCTCGCCTCTGTGAACCAGATAGCTGATTTTCTGCTATTTCTCAGAAATGTGCAGAAATTAGCGGTCCCTACCATCAAGGGATATAAAAGCATGTTGTCAGCGGTTTTTAGGCACAGAGGCCTAGACCTGTCTGACAACAAGGATATTCATGACCTTTTGAAGTCTTTCGAGACCTCGAAGGTTCCTCAAATGAGACCCCCTTCATGGAATCTGGATGTAGTCCTGAAATTCCTTATGTCGAACACTTTCGAACCGCTTCAGACAGCGTCTCTTCGGAATCTGACAAGGAAGGCTCTTTTCCTAACTTCTCTTGCGACGGCTAAGAGAGTTAGTGAAATTCAAGCGTTTAGCAAGTTAATGGGCTTCAAAGGGGACAATGCTGTCTGCTCGTTGAACCCATCTTTCTTGGCGAAGAATGAAAACTCCTTCGAACCCTTGGCCGAAGACTTTTGAGATCAAAGGTATGTCAAGTCTGGTGGGCCAAGAACCAGAGAGAGCCGTCCTTTGCCCGGTAAGGGCTCTCAAGTTCTACTGCATAGAACTAAAGAGGTTAGAGGTCCCTCAGGTAACCTCTGGTGCTCTGTGAAGAGGGCCAGAGTTACCTTTATCAAAGAATGCAGTGGCTTTCTTTCTAAGGGACACCATTCGGGAGGCTCAATCATCTTTCCAGAAGACTGATTTGAGCCTCTTCCGAGTAAAAGCGCACGAAGTACGAGCCGTCGCTACCTTCTCTTGCCTTCCAAAAGAACATGTCAATCAAGGACATCCTCGATTGTACTTTTTGGAGGAGCAACTCCGTCTTCGCCTCACATTACCTAAGGGATGAGAACGATCTATGACGATTGTAATGCACTGGGGCCCATACGTTTCTGCGGACACAGTATTGGGGTCCGGAGTAGCTCTTTCCCTATTCCTTAGTTAGGTTAAGTTAGGTTGTTGTGTTTTTTTTAGGTTGTGGTGAGTCTTATGTGAAGATCTCCCATCCGTTAGCTAGTTTTAAGGGGTTTGTGTATAGTTGGTCAGGTGGTGGTCAGTTGCTTCGTTGCCCTCATTTGTATGGCCTCGATGATCTTGTCACGCTGAGGTCTCGCACCCGTTGACAGATCATCCAGAGCGCACCAGCACTACAGGTCTCCACCTGGCTGGCAACTCTGTAATTAAGCAAAAGCAGCCTTACGTGACAGTAATCACATAGTCTACTTTGCAAACAGGTAAGGAACCAAGATGTATATCATCTACTTAATTTTAGTTTCCCAAAAAATCCTATTCTGTCTTTCCCCACCACCGAAGTGTGATTCAGCTATATATATATCTGTCAGGTAAGTGGCATGAACAAAATGTGTTTATTGTTATTATACAATTAAGTTTGTTCATACTTACCTGGCAGATATATATAAATTAAAGTGCCCGCCCTCCATCCCCTCAGGAGACAGAGGCATTAATAAAAATATGAATAGAAAATGGGAATGGTTCCTGATATCCGCCTCCCAGCGGCGGGATGGGTACTACCCCACCTGGCCGCCCACTGCGTGTGCCGCGAGTTTTTGAAATTTCTGTCGGACGTCAGAAAATACAGCTATATATATATCTCCGCCAGTAAGTAGAACAAACTTAATTGTATAATAACAATAACATATTAAACTATTCTCCATGCCTAGTTTGCTTCATGTAGATTCAGGAAAGTTTTGTTAGCTGGACTGGGGCCATTTAAATCTTGTAATTATTCCATTTATCATGTTACGGGCATCAGCGTTAACAATGGAACAAAGGATGACCAATAGTACTGGTTAGAAAAATATTTTCTTCACTGGAATTACCTGAAGTCTTTAATTTGGTTCATTTTCTCAATAAGACAAGAGTCAGTTGTAATCCTAGGCGCTGTAACAGCATTTCAGTTACACCTAATTTGTTGTTCTTCCCCGCAGTGCTCATCCATGAATACTGTATAAAGGTAATTAGGTGATCATATTGTATTACAGGGAAATATTAGGTATATCTTGGGTTAGGAATACCTGTGGTTTTCTTTTGAGGACTTTATACCATGTACTTATTTTTTCTTTCAACAGAGAAGCAGTGTTTAACAATGACTGAGCTCTTACGAACTGTACAGTTTCACGCACCTGGGGAAAATCACAAAACTGACGGCTATATTATTACTGATCAGACTGAGCGCCTGTTAAAGGAACATCTCAAAGTAACAGGAGGTCAGGTATGTGGTCTTGAAGGGTGAAATTAAAAATAAATGAGATTTTGTAGGGTATTGATATTCAAAAGACTAACCTAAACTTATGGCTTGACCTTGTAATTGAACAAATGTAAATTGGACTTGAAATAAGGAGCTGGATAATCACATTTATATTCTTATATGTATATATATACAGTAGATTATGTGCAGGACTTTTTACTGTTATCACTGGAAGTGAAATGCGATTAGTTATCTTGTTTATTCTTTTATCATTTCTCATTTCATCATAGCAGCCAGCCCTTTGAGAGCATTATAGTACATTAGACCAGTGGGCTTGTTAAAGTATATGATAATCATAAAAAATAATATTATAACTTTTTCAACTTTTGTTTTTTTTAATCTATATAAGATGCCATACAGTACATAGTACATGTACATGTAATGCTGTGCTATATTGCATAATATTGACTTTTAGTTAGCTCATGCTCCAAATACAGTATTTACATTTAATAGCTTGTTTAATGGTAGCTTTCTATGCAAAGTAATGACCGGTTACTCTTTACTGTTGATAATTTTAATTGATTACTAACTGTATGGTTATTATTATTTCTTATATACTGTACTTAGAAGTTATTTTTGTACATGAACTTTCCTGTCAGATATATACTTAGCTATACGTCTCTGACGTCACGACAGAATTCAAAAATCGCGGCACACGCGACAGGTAGGTCAGGTGATCTACCTTACCCGCCGCTGGGTGGCGGCTGTAAGAACCAATCTCCCTTTCCAGCCAGAATTTTTCTGTCGCCGGTGACGACTACACCTGTGGTTGTTACCTCCTGACAGCTTTATTCGATTCTCGTTGCCGTGGATTTATTTGGACTGACTTTCGGTGAAGTACCTGATCTTGTTGGCTTGGCATACGCATTTGTGGATTGTTTTTGGATATTGATTTGGATTTTTCTTTGATTTCGAGATGTCTGAGTTAGAGGTTAAGAAATCTTCTATGTTTAGGGTGTGCTCTATGGATGAATGCAAGGTGAGACTACCGAAAAGCTACGGTAGATCTCACACAGTTTGCTTTAGATGTAGAGGGAAAGAATGTTCTTTGTAACCCGTGTAATGAGTGTGAAAGTTGGATGAGGGTGAATGGGAAGGCTCTTTCTTCCTACTTGAGGAAGTTAGAGAAGGACAGGGTGAGAAAGGCTTCGTCTAGGAGTTCTAGTAAGTCTCGTATTAGCGAGGTAGTAGAAAATCCTGTTGTAGCATTAGAACCTTCTCCAGTTTCAGCTCCTGCGCCCTGCATCGAACCTAAGGATACGACTACGGAAGTGGCAACCATGAGAGCCACGATCCTTAGCATGGAAAAGAAGATTCGTTCGTTGCAAGGTAAGATAGTGAAGGTGAATTGTGCAGTGACCCCAGTGCAGTGGAGGGTGTCTGATCGGCTCCTTAATGCTTCCAGGCCTAGACCTCTTCCAGACTCCCAGTCCCAGTGGAGGAGGAAAGTCAACAGCCGCAGGAAGGTTAGGGAGAACTCCCACCGATCAGGCGTCCCCTCGGTAGATCCTGATGTTCGTACCCAGGCTGCCCTTGTTCGCGCGAAGAAGGAGGTATTGCGCCAATGCTTCTCTTCTTCTTCCTCACCTTCGCTAGAAGAGGATGGAGCGCCTCGGATTCTTCTCGACCGCTGAAGAGAGCCTGGAAGGCTCCTGGCGCCTTTCCTTCCAGCCCGGAAGAATTTTTCCAGAAGAGCCGGAAGTAGAGATCAAGAAAAACCCAGGATGGAGCAGGAGTTCTCGCCTCATAGTAGGCTTCGAGCCTCTTCTCCAGTGGAGGATTTTGCAAGATCTCCAGCTCGAATTCTTGCTGGACTGCAAGCGCAGATTTCGGCGCTGGCGGGCTTCCTTTGGCAGGAGGAACTGCATCGGAAAGACGTCTCTCTCCCTGTCAAGAAGTCTAGGATTCCTTCGCCTTTGTGTTACCGTCTCAGTCAGAGTCGGTTCTCTCTCCTGTATCAGCGGATGGAAGGAGGCGCTCTTCCCCTCTGGCAGACGCTTGTCGTCTTCCAGGCGTCAATCGCCCAAGAAACTTTCTCCTGGTGATTACTTCTCTCCCAGAGGTAGGAAGGGAATCTAGCGCCTAGTAGGCGTTCGTCTAAAGACAGGCGTACAGCCTCGTCTTCTCGCTCATTTCCGAAGATCCTTCATTCCCCGGATAAGAGAGCCTAACTCTTTGATGGATTCGTCAAGAGACAGGATCTCGCCTTTTGTTAGGCGCCTTGAGCCTAGTAGGCGCTTCTCCCCAAGTAGACGCTCTCCCGCTCCCAAGCGCGGTGCGGAGGATAGGCGCTTTTCTCCTGATAGGCGCGGGCTCTCCTTTTAGCCGCTCTGTTCAGGACAGGCGTGTAGAGCCTGAAAGATATGTCTCTTCTGGGAGACTACCTTTTGAAGAGACACACAAGTCTGGATCGAAGTTTGTGGAGCATGGTAGACGCCGGTCACCTAGTAGGCGACCTTCTCCAGGGCTTCTCTCTCCTGTAAGTAGGCGCCAAGAGCCTAGTAGGCGTTCGCCTCATGGTAGGCGCAGCTCCCGCCTGGCAGCCGCTCTCCTTTGAACAGGCGCATGGATCCTGTGAAGCGCCTTGAGCATAGTAGGCTCTCCTCTCCTAACAGGCGCTCCCCTTTGGAAGCCCGGAATTCTAGGAGTAGGATTAAGGATCAAAGAGCACGCACTCATCAGAGTAGGAAGGACTCATTCGAGAGCTCTCCAGAAACTTTGGCTTCCCCTGATAGGCGCCAGTCTGCTACTAGACACTCTCTAGACAGACGCACTTCTTTAGAGAAGGCTAACTGCCCTCGTAAAGAAGCGGAGGGTTCTTCAGTGGATGAAGTTGAACCTTCAGAAGAGGATTTGGTGAAGGACTCGTCTGTTTCGTCCCTATAAGATCCTTACAGATCTCCTTCTTCAAGAGTTTGGAGACTCCCTTACACCCGTCGCTCCTCCGTCCCCTCTCTCTTTATTCTCGACTTCGAAGAAGACGAAAGTTTCCTCTTGTGTGAGGATGAAGCCAACCATCTCAATGAAGAAGGCTTTGAGAGGTTTTGGTGATTGGCTGCTTTCTAAGGAAGAGAAAGGGAAGACTGTGTTTTCCCCTCCTTCCAAGCTTACGGGCAGACTGGGGTTTTGGTACGAGTCTGGAGAACCCCTAGGCCTGGGTCTTCCTTTCATCGGCGGATGCAGACTTCTCTTCCCTGGTAGATGCAGCACGACGCTCGGCTCTTTTGTCTGCTAAGACTACCTGGGCTATGAACGAGCTTGACCACCTGCTGAAGGGAATGTTTAGAGTCTTGGAAGTCTTCAACTTCCTTGACTGGTCTTTCGGGGGTCTTGGCTAAGAAGACTCAGAACCCGGATGCTATTTCGCCAGAAGATCTCAAACAGTGTGCTAACGTTGCATTGATAAAGCAGTTAGAGATGGATCGAGCGAAATAGCCTCCCTGTTTGGAGCAGGGATCCTTAGAAGAGATCAGTCTTCTGCTCTTTTCTGACTAAGTCTGTTTCTCATGCCCAAAGAGCCTCTCTTCTGTATTCGCAGCTCTCGCCTCTGCTATTTCCGAAGAAGATAATACAGGACATCTCAGGATCTATCTCTGCAAAGGTGACTCAGGACATGCTCGCGCAGTCGGCACGGAAGCCTAGGACCTCCTTCCAGTCGAAGACGAAGGAGACGCCAGCTAGACAGGAGCCCTTTCGAGGGGGCCCTCCTTCTAGAGATCTACCTCGAGAGGTAATAGACCTTTCAAGAGAGTAGATCCTTCTCACGCTCTGCCAGAGCTAAGAAGTAGGGAAGTAGTCCTCCAAACACCAGTAGGTGCCAGGCTTCTAAGATTCTCGGAAGCCTGGGCAAAGAGAGGAGCGGACAACTGGTCCCTCTCGATTATCCGGAAAGGATATTCTGATTCCCTTTACGGAAAGACCACCGTTGACAACGACTCCGAGGGAGTTGGTGGCCAGGTTACAGGGATCCCCATCATGAGCCTTGCTTTAACACAAGCAGTGGAACAAATGTTCGAGAAAGAGGCTATAGAGCTAGTGAGCGACCTTGCTCAGCGGGCTTTTACAACCGCCTTTTTCTAGTTCCAAAAGCCTCAGGAGGATGGAGACCGGTTCTGGATGTAAGCGCCCTGAATTTCTTTGTAGAAAAGAGGAAGTTCCGCCATGGAGACGACATCCTCAGTGTTGGCGGCCCTTCGGCCAGGGGACCTGGATGGTGTCCCTAGATCTTCAGGACGCTTACTTCCATGTGCCTATCCATCCTTCTTCAAGGAAATACCTCAGGTTCATGATGGGAGGAAGGATATTCCAGTTCAGGGCTTTGTGCTTCGGCCTTTCAACAGCCCCTCAGGTCTTCACAGGCCTAATGTCAGAGGGTCCCTTTACTTGGAACGACTGGCTAATCAGAGCCAAGTCGCAGAAAAGATGTTTGGAGGACCTACAGAAGACACTTTTCATGGCAAGTTCTCTGGGACTTTTGGTGAACTTTGCAAAAAAAAAAGTCTCAGTTGATCCCCACCAGTCAAGATCGTATCTATCTGGGGATTCGGAGGCTTCTCTGGATTTTCGGGCTTTTCCTTCTCCAGAACGGATAGCCCGAGGGTCAGAGAAAGTCAAAGCCTTCCTAGAGAAAGAAGTATGCACAGCGAGGGAGTGGATGAGTTTGTTGGGGACACTCTCGTTGGAGCAATTCCTTTCTCTAGGAAGGTTGCACCTCAGGACCTCTCCAGTTCTTTCTACATCGAAACTGGAGGTGTCGTTCGCAAAACCTAGAGTTCTCCTTCGAGATCTCAAGGGAAATCAAGAAGGACCTCTCTTGTGGGCCAACCCTCTCAGGTTTTCAGAAGGGATGTCCCTTCACATTCCGAACCCCAACCAAGTGTTGTATTCCGACGCCTCGGAAACAGGTTGGGGAGCAACGCTCGGCTCAAGGAAGAAGTGTCAGGCACCTGGAAGAAGGAACAGGTGACCTGGCACATCAACAAGAAGGAGCTGATGGCGGTTTGGCTAGCTTTGAAAGCTTTCGAGCCCCACGTCCTAGCTTCAGCAGTACAGATCAACTCGGACAACACCACGGCCCTGGCTTACATCAGGAAGCAGGGGGGACTCGCTCTTTCTCCCTGTACGAGACAGCAAAAGAACTCTGCTGCAGAGTGGGACTCTTCACGAGGATGTTTGCCAGGACCTGTGAAGCTTTGGGGCAAGCCTCATATAGACCTCTTCGCCACAGCCAAGAATGCGAGGATAGCCAACTACTGCTCTCGATATCGGACCCGAGGCAGTGTCGATAGACGCGTTTCTACTAGATTGGAAGGGTCTAGACATGTATGCTTTTCCTCCATTCAAGATACTGGGAGAGACTCTAAAGAAATTTGCAGAATCGGAGGCAGCAAGGATGACGCTGGTAGCCCCGTTCTGGCCCGCACAAAGTATGGTTCACAGAGGTACTGGAATGGTTAGTAGATCTTCCGAGAACATTACCACAGAGGATCGATCTGCTCAGACAACCCCACTTCGAGAGGTATCACAAAAAACCTCCCCGCTCTAGATCTGACTGGCTTCAGACTGTCAAAAGTTTGGTCAGAACGAGAGGCTTTTCGGGCAAGGAGTTGCAACGGCTATCGCAGCAGCAAGAAGGGCCCTTCTACCCTTAGAGTCTACCAATCGAAATTGGGGACGTCTTTCGGCGATGGTGTAGGAACCATCACTTTTCCTCTTCCAGTACCTCTGTGACCCAAATAGCAGACTTCTTACTTTTCCTTAGGGAAGAAAGTGGATTGGCGGTATCAACCATTAAAGGCTATCGTAGCATGCTATCTGCAGTGTTTAGGCACAGAAACTTAAACATTTCAGAAGATAAGGACCTTCATGATCTAATAAGATCGTTTGAAACATCCAAGAAGGTTTCTCCAGGGATTCCGAGTTGGAATCTGGATGTAGTGCTACGTTACCTTAGGTCCAATAAGTTCGAACCGCCTCAGTCTGCCTCGTTTAGAGACCTCACGAAGAAGACAATTTTTCTCATGGCTTTGGCTTCCGCAAAGAGGGTTAGTGAACTCCATGCGCTAGAAGGAAATGTGGGATTACAGAGGAGATGCAGCTATCTGTTCGTTCCTTCCTTCGTTCTTGGCTAAGAACGAGAACCCCTCAAATCCTTGGCCTAGGAGCTTTGCAGTCCAAGGCTTGTCTGCATTAGTAGGCGAGGAAGCAGAGAGGTCGCTTTGCCCAGTACGAAGTTTAAAGTTCTATCTACAGAGAAAGAAAAAACTTAAGGGCAATGATGTCAACCTTTGGTGCTCTGTAAGAGATCCAAGGAGGACTCTTTCGAAGAATGCGCTTTCTTTCTTTATCAGAAGCCTGGTGAAAGAAGCGCATGCGATATGTGATGAAAGTCAATTCAAAGTTCTTAAGGTCAAAGCTCATGAGGTAAGAGCTATTGCCACGTCATTGACTTTTAACAAAAACATATCCCTGAGTAATATTATGAAGGCAACATTCTGGCGTTGCAACTCAGTCTTGCAAACACTATCTGAGAGACGTCAAAATTACGTATGAAAAGTGCTTCGGGTTAGGCCCGTACGTATCGGCGGATTCGGTGCTGGGGCAGGGAGCTGAGACATATCCTTTGTAGTATATATTTTTTCCCCTTGTTAGGTTGTAAGTTTTTGGTTGTTTGAAAGAACACCGATCACCTAACCAATGATTAGATTGGTTAGGTGATCGGTTTTTATGTTTGAGCTCCTTGCAATGATAGCTTGATTAGGTTCTGTCATATAAGTGGGCGAATCCCCATTGACAGATCCTGCACGGATTCTATCAAGTTTAAGCGGATAACCAAATCCCTTTGATAGACCCAAAGAGTCTGTCAGCTGTAGGTCACGCCCTCGCTGAAGCTTTCTTAAGGCAACGCAGACTCATAGACAGTAACTACGAAGTCTTCTGCCTAAACAGGTAAGAACCAAGGTTGTATTTACATCCTACAACTAGTGTTGTTTTCCCCTTTTTTCCATATTTATATTGCTGTCTCTTTCCCTCCACCAAGGGTGTCAATCAGCTAAGTATATATCTGACAGGAAAGTTCATGTACAAAAATGTTATTGTTAGTATACAATAAGGTTTTGTACATACTTACCTGGCAGATATATACGATTGATGGCCCGCCCAGCCTCCCCTCAGGAGACAGGTGGAAGGAAAAAATTCTGGCTGGGGGGAAAGGGAGATTGGTTCTTACAGCCGCCACCCAGCGGCGGGGTAAGGTAGATCACCTGACCTACCTGTCGCGTGTGCCGCGAGTTTTGAATTCTGTCGTGACGTCAGAGACGTATAGCTAAGTATATATCTGCCAGGTAAGTATGTACAAAACCTTATTGTATACTAACAATAACATTTTCCTAAAGGCGATGATTATTTTTTGCAGGTTCGCACAAGATTCCCTCCAGAACCAAATGGTATTTTACACATAGGACATGCAAAGGCTATTAACATTAATTTTGGGTATGCTGCTGCTAATGGAGGTGTATGCTTCCTGAGGTACGATGACACGAATCCCGAGAAAGAAGAAGAAAAGTTCTTCAAGGGAATCAAGGAAATGGTGGAATGGTTAGGTATGTTAATTGTTTGCTTTTCCATATTTACTCTTCTGGGTTCGTTGGTAACGTTGTTTATGTCCTTGAAAAATATATTTTTATACATTCAACTTACCTGTCAGATATATACTTAGCTATTTGACTCCGTCATCCGATAGAAATTCGAATTTCGCGCACACGCTACCGGTAGGTCAGGTGATCTACCTACCTGCCGCTGGGTAGCAGGACTAGGAACCATTCCTGTTTTCTATCATATTTTTTCTGTCGGCCATACTGGCAACATCGTTGTGGGTATCTCCGGCTGGATTCTTATTTTGCATCGCAATTGATCTTCGTTTGGACTTCTCGGTGACGTATTTGGATTGATTGTACTGGCATACGCGATTGTGGTACGTTTATTGGATTTGATTTGGATTGCTCAACATGATGTCTGACTCTGGAAGTGTGGTGAGAATGTGTGTGAATGTGGGGTGCAAAGTTAGGATGCCGAAGGCATCGGTTGATCCTCATACTATTTGTAAGAAATGCAGGATGTATGAATGTTCTTTTGATAACACTTGTAATGAATGCAAGGATTTGAGTGCGGAAGAATGGAAATCTCTAACTTCATATTTGAAGAAGTTGGAAAGAGACAGGGTGAGGAGGTCTTCTTCCAAGGCCTTGCCTAGTTCTGTATCTAGCGGGGTTATCAGTAATGTTATACCCTCTTCTCCTTTTACTGCCCCATCTAATGTAGTTTCTGCTCCTTTGATAGAACCAACAGATTCGGCATCAGAGATTGCTAATCTAAAAGCCGCCCTTTGGAAAATGGAAACCAAAATGGCGGCCATTGAAGGTAAGCAAAGTGAGTTAAGTACTGTGGATAGTGATATAAGTGTCACCAGTGCTGTGGAGGGAGCGTCTGATTGTCTCCACATGCTCCCAGGCCTAGACCTCTTTCAAGCTCCCCAAGCCAGAGGAGAAGGAATGTCAAAGCCGTAAGGAGGTTGTGGAGGATCCCCAAACAGTCAGACGTCCCTTCTGCTTTTTCTGTTTCACCACAGAATGCCAGAGAACGCTACAGAAAAAGCGTTCTTCGGGAGTGTTTCTCCTCTTCGGAGAATTCTTCTCCTAAAAGAGGCTGGAGATCGGCGGATCTTTCTCGCCCCCTGAAAAGATGTTGGGATGAGCCCAGGATCACATCGAGTCCTGAACGTTTTCAGGAGGATGGTCCTACGGAAATTAAGAAGGCAAAGAATGTGCTTCCTTCCCCCACAGACTTGTGGGAACCGGTAAAAGACCGATCTTCTAGACCTCCGTTGGACAAGAATTTGGAAACGAATAGAATCCTTCGTAGCATGCAGGATTCCATCACTTCGCTTGTGGGAGTTCTTTCAAGAGACCCTCCTAGAAGGAAAGACGCTTTCCTGCCTATAAAGAAGTCTAGGCTGTCGAGGGGTCAGACTCGCCATCAAGATTTGTCATCGTCTGACTTGGAATCGGATTCTTCAGCCTTACATAGACCTAGCAAGATCCGTTCTCCTGTCAGGCGCGAAACGCCAGCCAGGCGTGAAGCGTCAGCCAAGCGCGAGGCGCCAGCCAGGCGCGAAGAGCCTACCAGGAGCGAGACGCCAGACAGAAGCGTCGAGCTTTCTAAGCGCGAGGCGCCAGCCAAGCGCGAAGCTCCAGCTAGACGCGAGGAGTCTAACAGGCGCGTCGAGCCTACCAAGCGCGAGACGTCAGCCAGGTGCGTGACGCCAGTTTGGCGCGAGGCGCCAACCAGGCGCAAGGATCCTTTCAAGCACGAGACGCCAGCCAGACGCGTGACACCTCCAAGTAGCGAGCCGCCAGCCAGGCGCAAGACGCCAACCAGGCGCGAGGATACTGCGGGGCGCGAGACGTTAGCCAGGCGCGTGACGCCAGTTTTGCGCGAGGCGCCATCCAGGTGCGAGGATCGTGACAGGCGCGAGACGCCAGCCAAGTGCGTGACGCCTCCAAGGAATGAGGCGCCAGCCAGGCGCGAGCAGCCAGCCAGGCGCGAGCAACCAGCCAAGCGCAAGGCGCCAACTGGGCGTGAGGCAATCAGGCGCGAAGCGGCTACTAGTTGTAAGGACGTTGACTTACTTAGTCCTTCCCCTACTAGAAGTATTTCTCCTAGAGATCCTACATCGCATGATAGAGAATCGATCAGGAGAGAGCGATCCCCATCTAACCTTGGCCTTGAAGAGGTTTCTGAAGAAGAAGTCTCTACCAACGAGGGACTTTCTAATTATAAAGTCTTAGCCTCGTTACTTCTAAAGGAATATGGGGACTCTCTTAGTCCTGCTGCTCCTTCTTCACCGAGATCGCTGTTTTCGAGTACTACAAAAACTCCAAAATCTCGGCTTTCCTAAAGATGAAGCCTGCTATTTCGATGAGGAAGGCCCTCCTGTCTTTGGATTCCTGGCTTTTGTCTAAGAAGGAGACTCTTAGAACAGTTTATTGCTCTCCTCCCTCCAAGCTGACAGGGAGGAGAGGAATATGGTATAAGACGGAAGAAGCTATGGGCTTGATGCTCCCCTCTTCTGCGGATTCAGATTTCTCTAGCCTAGTAGAGTCGGTTAGAAGACACACTCTAAATTCTGCAAAGGCATCGTGGAGTATGTCTGAATTAGATCAGCACCTTAAGGGAATATTCCACGTATTAGAAGTTTTTAACTTCTTGGATTGGTCCCTTGGGCTGCTAGCTAAAAGGACGAGTGAGCCAGATTTTCTTGATCCGGAAACCTTACACAGTGTCCTATCTTGTATGGATAAGGCTGTGCAAGGTTCTGGCGAGTTAGCTGCCCTGTTCGGATCTGGAGTGGTAAAGAAAAGATCTCTTTACAGTTCGTTTCTGACAAAAGGAGTTTCGCCTTCACAGAGGTCCGCCCTACTTTTCGCACCTCTGTCCTGTTCCCTTCGCCTTTAGTAAAGGATATTTCTAGATCCCTTTCGGAAAAGGCAACGCAGGATCTTCTGGTGCAATCCACGAAGAAGAATAGACCTGCAATTCCTATTCAGAAGAAGTCTTCTCGTACTCCAGTTGTGCCCTTTCGTGGAACATCCTCGACTCGACCTACTACGAAGAGAAAGCCCTTCGACAAGCGAGGAAGGTCTTCCTTCCGCTCTTTTAAAAAGAGCAAGTAGCAGCCATGTCCTCCAAGCACAGGTAGGGGCCAGACTTCAACACTTTGTGGAGGCCTGGTCCTTAAGAGAAGCAGATCCCTGGACTCTGTCTGTTCTACAGAAGGGTTACATCATTCCCTTCGTAGACAGACCTCCTTTAGCAACATCTCCGAAGGATTTGTCGACGAGATACAAGGACCATGGACTGAGAGAGACTCCTGCAGACGGTGGTGTCGATGAGGGACAAGAATGCAATAGAGTTAGTGCGGGATCCATTCTCCCCGGGGTTTTACAACCGCCTTATCTTAGTACCAAAGGCTTCGGGGGGATGGAGACCCGTTCTGGATGTAAGCATCCTGAACCGTTACGTGGAGAAAAAGAAGTTCTCCATGGAAACTTCAGCTTCGGTTCTGTCAGCCCTGCGTCAGGGAGATTGGATGGTCTCCCTGGACCTTCAGGATGCTTACTTTCATGTTCCGATTCACCCATCGTCAAGAAAATACCTCAGATTTGTAGTACAAGGACAAATCTTCCAGTTCAGGGCCTTGTGCTTCGGCCTATCCACCGCTCCCCAGGTATTTACGTATCTGATGAGGAACGTGGCCAAATGGCTTCATTTAGAAGGGATCAACATCTCTATGTATCTCGACGATTGGCTAATCCGGGCCAAGTCGGAGAAACAATGTTTGGAGGACCTACAGACTACTTTGAACCTGACAAGGACTTTAGGATTACTCGTGAACCTCGAGAAATCTCAGATGGTCCCCAGCCAGAACTTAGTTTATTCGGGATTCTTCGGATGGATTCTCGGGGTTTTCAGGCTTTTCCATCCCAGGAAAGAATTGTTCGGGGCTTACAGAAAGTCTCGAGCTTCCTAGAGAAAGAACGGAGTTCAGTAAGGGAATGGTTAAGCCTTCTGGGGACCCTTTCCTCACTAGAACAGTTAATTTCTCTAGGAAGACTCCACCTACGCCGCTTCAGTTCTTCTTAAGAAGAATTTGGAGTGGAAGAACGGCAACCTTTTCAGACACTTTCGGAATTCCTCTGGAAGTGAAGAATCATCTAAAGTGGTGGCTGATACCCTTGGAAAAGAACGAGGGCTTGTCTCTAGAGGTTCGGAACCCAAACCTAATCTTGTTCTCAGACGCTTCAGAGAAGGGATGGGGAGCGACTCTAGGGACAAAAGAAGTATCAGGCCAATGGAGGAAGGATCAACAAGACTGGCATATAAACACCAAAGAACTTTTTGCTGTTCTCCTAGCCCTAAAAGCCTTCGAAACAGAGGTAATAGGTCAAGTGTTACAGGTCAACGCGGACAACACCACAGCGTTGGCCTATATCAGGAAATAAGGGGAACTCACTCTTTTTCTCTGTTCCAGATAACAAAAGAACTGTTATATTGGACGAAAGACAAGAATGTGACTCTCCTCACAAGATTCGTGAAAGGAGAGAAAAATGTCAGAGCAGACAGGCTAAGCAGGTTAAACCAAGTGCTCCCCACAGAGTGGACCCTTCACATTCAGGTTTGTCAAACTCTGTGGTCCCTGTGGGGCAGACCTCAAATAGACCTATTTGCCACCTTCCTATCCAGAAGGATAGAGAACTTCTGCTCCTTGGTGGAAGACCCGAGAGCTATAGCGGTGGATGCCATGCTGCTGGACTGGGCAGGCCTAGATGCCTACGCCTTTCCCCCCTTCAAAATGTTAGGAGTGGTCTTAAAAAATGTTTTTGAGGCGTCAAAGGGACGAGGACTAACACTCCGTCGCCCCCTTTTGGCCGTCTCAAGATTGGTTCACAGAGGTACAGGAATGGACAGTGGACTTCCCAAGATCTCTTCCACACAGGAGAGATCTTCTCAAACAACCCCATTTCGAGAGGTATCATCAAAACCTCCCCGCTCTCGCTCTGACTGCCTTTCGACTATCGAAAGACTTGTCAGAGCGAGAGGCTTTTCAAGCAAAGCTTCGAAAGCAATTGCTAGGGCCTGAAGATCCTCAACGATTCGGGTCAACCAATCCAAGTGGGAAGTTTTCAGAAGATGGTGTAAGAAGAATAAACTGTCCTCCTCCGATACCTCTGTGACCAACATTGTGATTTTCTGATTTTCCTTAGGGAGGAATCTCAATTATCAGTCTCGACCATTAAGGGTTATCGGAGTATGCTCTCTGCTGTTTTTTCGAAACCAGAGGTTTGAAGATAGTAGAGGATAAGGATCTCCATGACCTTATAAGATCATTCGAAACCTCAAAAGCCATTTCTCCTCTACTCCGAACTGGAACTTGGATGTGGTTCTAAAATTCCTGTCGTCAAATAGATTTGAGCCTCCTCACAACGCGTCGTTTAGGGATCTAACGAGAAAATGTATTTTCTTGTTGTCCTTAGCGATTGCGAAAAGAATTAGCGAAATACACGCTCTAGATACTCGGGTAGGATTTAAGAGTGATGCGGCAATTTGTTCTTTCCAGACTCTGTTTCTGGCCAAGAACGAGAACCCTTCAAAACCCTGGCCAAAGAGTTTTGAAGTTAAAGGGCTTTCAAATCTCGCAGGAGAGGAATTGGAAAGATCCTTATGTCCAGTTAGAGCCCTGAAGTTTATCTAAAGAAGAAGAACGAACTCCGGGGATGTAAACAAAGCCTGTGGGTGTGCCAGTTCTGGGATCTAGTAACGCATTTTTGTTAGGCAGCATTATTACTGATGCTGCCATAATAGTAAACTGCACTGAAGACTCTTTCAGGACTCTCCGAGTGAAGGCTCATGAGGTTAGAGCTGTGGCCACTTCATTAGCTTTTCATAAGAACATGTCTTTAAAAGACATTGTGGATGCGACTTACTGGAGGTGTGATTCAGTTTTCGCATCTCACTACCTTAAGGACGTTAAAGTGACATATGAAAAGTGTTTCTCTCTGGGTCCTTTTGTATCAGCGGATACAGTGCTGGGGCTTGGAACACATAACGATCCTTAGAAAATTTTGAATTTTGTATTTTAATTTTTTATGGTACGTAGATCTACCCCTTGTGAGACGGGTTGTTGGTTTTTGTGCTGACTAGAATGGCTTTGTTGTTGCACTGGCGTCCTTGCTTGGGTCAGTAGGGAATCAGGAGGCGTCTTACTGGCTAGATTGTACAAATATTTTTTTTTTAATTTATTTTTGTACTTTTAAGTGTACGAATGTTTGTGATTCGAGTTTGTGGTTGTTTGCAAGGAGTTAGGGGATAACTTCTTGCAATCTTAGAACTAACATGGTTAGGTTAAGGTGATCGGGATTGGTGTTGTGCTCCTTGTATAAGGTTCTTGTCAAGTAAGTGGATAAGCACCCATTGACATAGTCCTTCCAGGCTCTGCCGAGTAAGCGGATAAGACCCCTTTGGCAGACCCACAACGAACTCTTAGCCATAGATCAATATCTCGCTGAGGCCCTTGAGACTGACTAGACTTCTGGGTTGTATTCATGAAGTCTTCAGTCTAAACAGGTAGGAACCAAGGTTTTATTTATTTATTACCTACAATGATTGTTGTGATTCCTGTTTAAATCTGTATTTAGCTGTCTCTGACCCACCTCCAGTGGTGTGAATCAGCTAAGTATATATCTGACAGGTAAGTTGAATGTATAAAAATGATATTGTTATGATACAATAAAGTTTTATACATACTTACCTGGCAGATATATACGATTTATACCCACCTACCTCCCCTCAGGAGACAGGCGGTATAGAAAAAATATGATAGAAAACAGGAATGGTTCCTAGTCCTGCCACCCAGCGGCAGGTAGGTAGATCACCTGACCTACCGGTAGCGTGTGCGCGAAATTCGAATTTCTGTCGGATGACGGAGTCAAATAGCTAAGTATATATCTGCCAGGTAAGTATGTATAAAACTTTATTGTATCATAACAATATCATTTTAGGTTTGCTGTTAGTTACAGATTTTTACATTAATTTTAAAATGCAATGTTATCTATTGTGTTAGTACAATATACTACACTAGCACCTGAATTTAACAGATGCTATGGGGGTTTAGCTGTTTGATAAGCAGTATTCCATTAGCCAACAAAACTGTATATGTACATATTATATCCTGAGCAAACACCCTGTTTTTTTATCATGCACCTTAATGTTTTCCAGATATTTTACAGCTAACAGCAGTTCCACTCCACATAATCCCTAACCTAAACTAATCTATCTTGTGCACTTAACATTGAATTTAAATGATTTATCTAAAATGTATCATATCTAAAATGACAGCAAAGCAAAAGATAATCATGCTGCAGTATTGGATAAGTACGAAAGTCCTTTAAGTTGAGTTGTTACTATACTTTACTCGTTAAACTTCTTGCTCAGAGCATAACAAATCAACCAAGATTGAATATTTTTTTCATGTTGTATGACTGCTGGAGTATTTTTCTCATAATGTATGACTGCATTCGTGAAGAAAGTATCAAAGACCCTTAAACTTGCTTACCACACTTCCAGGATTTAATACCTACATATGAAAATGTAAAAAGTAGGATTACTAGAGTTTAATGTACCGTATATACTCGCATTATTATGCGACTTTTGAAACCTAATTTTTAAGCTAATTTTAAAGGGGTCGCATCATACACGCGGTATAAAATTAGCGTACCGTCTATGCTTTCCCAAATCGGCAGATCGCGATAGTTACTACTGGAGGAAAACAGTAGATCTTTTAAAAAGTTATGTTTTACTTGTACTTCACTATATCCAATAATATTGTATGCATTCTCATATTACTATTGTATTTTAAAATACAAAAGAGCGATCGTGCGCCATTTGCATTATTTTGGTTTATGCAACATGTTTAACTGTTCTAGACTAACCATCTATAATTTCCAATCAGTTAAGGCACAACACCGAAGGATTTTTTAATCTTTTTGTTTTACTCAGTAAAAGAAACATTTGTTACTTGAACTATTATTTTCCTTTTAGGATACGCAGGTAAGTGAAAATTGATTAAAGTAAAAAAAATTGCATAAATTAATAAACTAAAATCCTCCAAAGTCGCTCTCTGTGTCCGTATCATCAAATACTGCTCTGAATTCTTTGCCATCAAGGCAGTCATCGTATTCGTCATCTTCCAGATCTTTGATCATTTCATCCTCATCTCCTGCATCTTCGTATAGGACATCGTCAATTCATATGGAAGGTATAGTCTTGTCACCGTGGCGAGCTCTCTGGCGTGGCTTTTAAAGATCTGCCCTTATGCTAATTTTACAAAACAACAACTGCCCGTGTGTGACAGACCTTTGAATGTCCTTGAGACAAACCCCGAGGCTATAATTATAAGATTATAAGGGTTTTTCCTTCCCAGGTACTTTAATCTCCTTCCTATTCGGCCCTCTCTTCTCTCTCTCTCCTGTCATCATCTCTCTCTCTCTCTCTCTCTCTCTCTCTCTCTCTCTCTCTCTCTCTCTCTCTCTCTCTCTCTCTCCTAAATCTTACAGCTGTCGGAGCAAGAGCTTTTTTTATGGGACAACATAGGCCCGCCATTTCGGCATTTTCCATACCTATTTATTTCGTATACGATTGCCCTCTCTCGGCTGTGAAGTTGATATCTATCTATGGCTGTGAGATGACCAGGAATAACTTGTAAGTCGGTGTCAAAGTCACTCCACTCTTCAGTCAGGCCAAAACTTGGCCATATCGCTTTCAAGCAATATTCAGTCATTGTTTCCTATCTATTATTTTCTCAGAGAGAGAGAGAGAGAGAGAGAGAGAGAGAGAGAGAGAGAGAGAGAGAGAGAGAGAGAGAGAGAGAGAGTGTCTGTATACGATTGTTTATTTTCTCACTCGTCAAACTTACTGTTATGCTTTATTTCATATTTCCTTGCTCACCAATTTATTCTATACCTACGATATTAAGAAATCAAGATATGTGTAGAAGGGAGAAATGCCTCCAGACTGTACAGTCAGTATGGATTTAAACGCACGTGGAACTGGTTGAAATATTCGCAACAGCACCAAAATGAGATGCCCTGTTGATAGAATATCTGACTCCGTTCTTGTTATTGCATAAAAAAACTTTATCAATCGTGAACCTACGTAATTTATTTAGAATTCTGCACAATTGAAAAGATAATATTTGAAATCTGTAATGGGAGAAATGGTTTTATCTCTGTTGTTGTTATAAATTTGGCAGATATGCGATCAAACACGTGGGTGGACCAAAACAGCCCAGCCAGAGAGCTCCGCTCATTTTGTAAATACTATTGTTTGGCGTGCTAGGCTTACCCCGATTCATTTGGGTGTGCGCTACTCAAATAATCGCATTTTCTTACTAATCCCAAGAGTTGACCATGGAAAATCCCAAGATTAACCAAAAATCCCAAGATAATAAAATAATTGACATATGCCAAGCTTTGGAGTCCTAAATATTTACTCTGTCTATCAGGAAGATACTGATAAATTGAATTGACGGTATCTTTCCTGAGAGAGAGAGAGAGAGAGAGAGAGAGAGAGTATTCATGTAATCAGTAAAATACACTAATAAAAACAAAACTAAGTACTGTATGCAAAGCACACACATCATCGTTAGCTTCCCGTGTGTTACGTGTAAACGTTCATTCTAAGAAATTCACAGAGTAGTATAACTAACACCTGATTGGCTGGTTGGTAGCCATGGAGATCTGTTATCCAATGACTGCCCTCTGCTTCTGTTCTATTTATAGACATATGCCGTGGATGACACTAGGTTTGAACGTTACCATGTTCGTGATTTTCTGACTGCTGACGGCAAAAATTACTCGATAATTTTCTTTATATAATTATTTCTTCGTGAAAACAATAATATAATATGATCATTTTAACTTTAATGTATAGTGGTATGAAAAATACCAGTGTGTCGTAGCGATGCGTCATCAATATAGTGGTATGAAAATACCGCATGGTGTTGTAGCGATACGTAATCACAAAGTACAAATCCTTTTCCCGGACCATCCTCAAAATTTTACGACTCTTCAAACTGCAAGATCGATATGGTGAATAATATTATTATAGTCCTACTTATTGTTGAAATTCACAAGTTGAACTGCAAAACATTAGATTTTGATTGTTATGTACATATATTTTTTGTGTTTTACGGAATGTTTGTTTTGAAAATAATAGCTATTAGTGAACATATGATATTAATTGTCCCACTATTTTATTATAGGTGATCTTAATTATCTCACATTCATGTAACAGTATTATATTAATATTTATTTAAATAAACAGTAATTAATAAATAACAATAATGAAAAACATAAAGGGAAAATTTTTTTCTGCAGTAGTGATGTTTGTTTGATTATGCATCTGACCTCACATTTCCGAAATTGTAAAATTCCAAAAACCGAAACATCGGAATGTGTGTGTACTACACTTTTTTTAAACACACAATGTCTACACATTTACTGATACCCGTTGGTGAAAGACTCAAATTACAGTATTTATTTCTGAGAGAGATGAGAGAGAGAGAGAGAGAGAGAGAGGAGAGAGAGAGCGAGAGAGAGAGAGAGAGAGAGAGAGAGAGAGAATGATTTAGGACTTCAAGGCGTGTTATTTTTTACAATTATTTTATTATCTTGGTATTCTTTTTTAATCTTGAGATCTTCTATTCAATTCTCGAGATTAGTAAGAAATTACCGTAACTTCACTAGCAGCAGCACACATCTGAACGACTCGGCCATTAGCAGGCTAAACCACCAACCTTATGAACTGACCTCAGAAAAGGAACTCGCATGATACATGAGATACATGACAAAACCACTGTTTATTGGTGAAAATTTTGGGGTCGCATGATATGCGAGATCGCACGTTACTCGAGTATATACAGTATATAGTACAGGTTGTTTGCCCTCCAATAGAGGTTTATCAGATGCAGTTCATATATATCAAGGGATCACAAATTTAGTGGTTCATATACATTGTGGATGAAACACAAATGACAGCCCAAAATTTATCCGAAGCACCACCGGCATGAATAACTGTATGCTAAGAATGGGTATACAAGAATTTATCAGGTGTAAGCAATGGAGATTATAATTAATTATAAGCAATGGTTAAACATATATTGTATAACATTTGTTACATTTTAGGTCATGAAGCAAATGAAAACATTATTTTGAAGATTTGCCTATCTAAGCCCTTCAAATACTACTGTAGTTAATCTTTCTTAATTGGTTGTAATTTTCAGGTTACAAACCGTACAAAATCACACATTCGTCCGATTACTTCCATCAGTTGTATGAATGGGCTAAGTTATTAATAGAGAAAAATATGGCCTATGTATGCCATCAGAAGGCTGAAGAACTTAAAGGCTTTAACCCCAAGCCTTCACCATGGAGGGAGAGGCCTGTTGAAGAATCACGTCAGTTGTTTGAGGTATGCTGTAGTTAGAATTTTTATTTTCTTGTGTTGATATTTAGCAAAGGGTATTTTAGTTGTTCTTCCAGCAGTAACCTAGATTGTCTAATCCTAAAAATAGTATTGAAATAATAGAATTCTTAAGGAAAATCACCAGCTTTTCTCATCTTTCAATCAACGAATAATTGTAGTACAGTACTTTGTGAACTTTAAGAAAGGAGACCAAAAGACGAAAGGTATTAATAAACGACAAAAATTACCAAGTACACTACAATCAATGGTCAATCAGAACAAAATGGATTGAGAGAAAAAGGCAGTACATTGTAATTGACAACAGTCTAGGAACAATATGTGGTTTGTACTGCAGACAAAGAATGAACTTGGGTGACAGTCGGGAATCAATGGACTGTTATATACCCTATATGGTGATCTGTAAGTGCCACTAAATGTCTTTTGCAGTGTTCATGAAGCTTTCAGCTGCTTTTCTACGTATCGTATGATTCATCACCTTCTTCCATTCCTTTTAATATATACCTCCGTTCGTATTCTCATCCATCTGACTTTCCACTTTCTCTTTTCAATTGTTTCTTAGTGCAACTGCGAGGTTTGCATCCTGAACTGTCTATTTTCCTTTCAGCGCTAATTGCCCTCTTAGGTCCCAGCACTTGGCCTTGGGCCTAAATTCTATGATCTTCTCTGTGATTTATCTTCTGCTTTGCATTCCTAAAACCTGACTATCCAGCCTCAACTATTTTGTGTTCCAGCTGTCATTACTTATTTAAGAGCGAGTTTCTGTATTTGAGTGAGCGTTTGAAGAGTGGGAGGCGGCTCATATTGATTTATTTAAATGTGTCAGGAAAATATGATTTTGTACATGCAACTTCCCCGGCAGATATATACTTAGCTTATGTCTCTGACGTCAGCTAAGTATATATCTGCCAGGTAAGTATGTACAAAACTTTATTGTATTCTAACAATATCATCTTGTAAGCTGTTTTAAACCTAGTAGAAGTTTAACAACAATCAGTTGGTTTTTAGAATTATTATATTTGTTAAGATGTTGATGTTTGGTCTCCTTTACTCAGATTATTTTCTGTGCTTTTTCACATCATACTTTTGCAAGGATTCCCACAGGAAATAGAGAAACCTGCAAAACCTCTTTAGATGACTATATTATGGTTTGTTTTTCAATGTTATGTACAAACATCATAAATTTACTTGGGATGCATTTCAGGATATGAAGAATGGAAAATTTGACGAAGGGGAAGCAACATTGAGATTGAAGTTAACCTTGGAGGAAGGCAAGTTAGATCCAGTGGCTTATCGAATCAAGTATTTCCCTCACCATTGTACTGGCAATGAATGGTGTATATACCCAACGTACGATTATACTCACTGTTTGTGTGACTCCCTAGAAAATATTACACACAGCCTGTGCACAAAAGAATTCCAGTCCAGGTAAGACCAATCTTTGTTTAGCAAAGTTATTTTAGTATGCACTTTGAATCTCAAATCATTTCTACACTTTTATCTTGGAAGTTCTTGTCCTATAGTAAACAAAAGTTCACTAATCCTGACAAAACACCATCAGAATAGAGAAAAGCTAAGTGAATGGAAACAAATGACACATTACAGAAAGTGCAAACAGGTAATAATCCTTTAAGAGCAATTTTGGAAATCATCTACTCATTTTTGAGCCGTATAGAAAAGTGTGAGAGCTGGAATGTCAGCATTTTTGAGGTCACACAAGGTTTGTTGACGGAGGTTGGTGTGAATATACGAAAGGGAGAAGGTTGGAAAAGGGAAGGGTTAAATCTGGATAATTTTAAAGTGATGCCCTCCACATATGACTTTGGTTATTGATGTGGTCATTCCCTTTGCATTGAAGAGAGCAGGGTTGGTTCTGTCCTCAAATACAAGAGTGACCATCTTTGAAGAAGCATACACTGCAATGGCTTGCAATTCAGAACTTGGCATAAGGGCCTGTATTAGACATTAAAAGTGTTTTGCATCTAAGATGCATAAATTTCCAGAATCCCGAGTCAATTTCAAGTCGATGTATTTGTTTTTTCACAGACGATCTTCATATTATTGGCTTTGTAATGCAGTGGAAACTTACAGCCCCGTCCAGTGGGAGTATGGGAGACTGAATATGAACTGTACTGTAGTTTCTAAAAGGAAAATTGCAAAGTTGATATCTGAGGGACATGTAAGAGGTAAGTAGAATCCTTTTGAAATTTGGTTTTTATTTTTGACATACTGTTGGCATCATTTTCTTTTTACAATTTTACACACCCAGTTACAGAATTCAGGAGTCCCTGATTTTACACATAATTATTATTATAATTATATTGTCCTGCTATTTATGATGGCACCATTAATGCTCATACATGTGGAGCACACAAAGAATGCTAGCTAATTATCATGGCAACGGAGTTGAACATTCTCATTTGGGAAAGGTTGCTTTTTGACATATAACCAGGTTAACATTTTTTTAATATTATTAAACTAGATTTGCTTAATATCTTAACATTGCTTCAGAACAGTAAAATATGAAAATGTATCGTAAATAAGAAATGTAATCATTCCACAGAAGTAAAAATGGCTGAAAAGTGGTTGATGGAATGCAAAGCCATCTTTCTAGATTTTTTTAGGGTTCTTGAAGCATTCAAGGACCTTAATGTGTTACTCAGGTTACATATTCATATGCTTGCCACTTAGACTTGCTATTAGTTTGATAATTATTTAGTGGAATTCTAAAAGTAGGTATTTCAAGCTTGTAGTATTCTTTTTGAATCACCAATCTTTGAATAGCAGGGAAGATTTATCCAGTGATTTTGACAATCATTATTTGCCTCTGAACAGTTGAAATCTCAAGAAAATCATATTACCATTTAAGTTTCCAGCTAATGTTACATGCAGCTATTTTTTTTAATTAGTTTTACCCGCATTTATTTCATGCAAAGCGATATTCCAGTTGCAGTTTTGTCATAAATTTTTTAAGTCTTAAAAATCTATAGATTTCCTGTTCATCTTGCTCGTCAAATTTCAGATTGGGATGACCCAAGACTCTTTACCTTAACTGCTCTTAGACGAAGAGGGTTCCCAGCTGAAGCGATTAACAGTTTCTGTGCCACTCTGGGATTAACTGGAGCTCAGATCTCTATTCACCCAAGGGCCTTAGAAGCCTGTGTTCGCCGGGTTTTAAATATGACAGCACGCAGGTAATGTATTAAAAATAAGGTTCTGTAAGAATCATTGAATGTCATTAAGTTATTAAAATTTATGTAAATTAGCAGCCAGCCCAAGAAGAGTCTATATAAGACTCAGAGGTATGGAAAAACTAATCATTCTTATTATTATTGTTAATTAGTAGTAGCCTCAGTTTCTCATAAGGATTACTTAACTGGTTTTGACCTTGTATTTTTAACGTCTCTTAATAGTAATGTTTTCTCTTGTCTTCATTTGACATTCTTATAATTCCCATCTATCTGTTAATGTAAGCAGTTAGCCCTGAGGTTAAGTGAGAGGATTTGCTGCCTGAGTTGTGATGTAATTAATCGGTTAATACCTTTGTGATAATCATACAAAAGGTGTCTCATGTTGTTGGTGTTTTCCCCTTATCAGCGTAATATTATATACTGTGCTATAATGTATACCAATTGTTATTCTGGAGGTCTTTGGGTTCCTCCACCATTTTTCATTCCCAGAGGCCCATTCACATTTGGCTACATTGCTATCCTGGATATTTTACATTTTCTCTCTTGCTAAAAGATTCCAATTTCATTCTTTCCAAAGTTTCTTTGCCCTTACCACCTTGCTTTATACATCTCTATTATCTTCCCTGCCTGTCCTATGCCTGAATTTAAAGGATCTTGTATCTGTCCCATCTTCAGTGTTACACTTCATATTACTTTTACTTCTGCTCTACTTTATTTACGTATATTCTCTCTGTGGTTCCCACTCACCACTGTTCGATGCCGTATTTGCTGATAGTCTGGACTCTGGATGTGCCAAATGCTCCTTCTTAGTTTTAGTGTTTTTATTCCTTTGATTTATTCAGTTCTATATTTATTCTTTTCTTTTGACTCCTTGTTTTTTTAGTTTATTTTTATTTCTTCAGGTTTATTTTGACTGCCTTATTTTCCAATATTTATATCCAGTAATCACATCAGTTCAAAGGGAAGAATCAGTCATGCTTTCAGTTTCATTACTGTATCTTATTAGCTTTCTTGAACAGTACTATGTATAGAAACTTTAATCCTGGGTTTGGACAGAATTCCAGTAAGGCATCACCCTCTGTCCTATTGTTTATGGACATTTAGGTCTCTTACTAATATCCCTTTGTAAATATTTTTCAATTTATGTATATGCCAATGTGATGTAATTTTTCATTTTTGTATTGTTTTATGCCACTGCTATTGCCATTACTTTTATTGATATGCAGGTGTTTCAGTTTACAAGTACAGTAACAGTAGTGCAATAGATTACATATGAAATCGGAGATTTTAAGGGTTTCCAAAATTTGTTAGGGACAAGGTAACTAGAACCAACTGTGGACATAGCATTCTTCAAGTCATTTATAATGATAAACTGTTGAAGGATGTAAATAATTAAACCTAATAGTTCTGCTAAACAGAACTTTGATTCTGAAACCACAAAATTTCTGTTCTGTGAAAATTACAATTCAGTTTTGTCCGGTCTTACAATTCAGTTTTGTCCAGTCTTCAGTAATTTACAGCTTCCAAATTTTATTATTTATTTATATGATCATTCTCCTTATTTTTCAGGGTTATGGTAGTGATGGACCCCATGAAAGTAGTCATCACAAACTACCCGAACAACGGACCTGTTATGTTAGACGTTCCAAATATTCCTGGATTGGATGAAGAAGGTTCACATTCAATCCCATTCGACAAGGAGCTGTGGTTAGAGCGCTCTGATTTCCGTGAGGTAAGGAAGGAGAAATTCAGTGTTTATAGATTTTCCCCATCCCAAGTTAAGTATATGGAACTTCAATCTTTTACCATCTTCCTGGCATTGTCAAGATCATCCCCATATATTTTGAATGGTGTGTTTTGGTTAAAGGAAAATGCATACTTTTCCAGTGTGGAGGACTTGGCTGAGGACCCAGAGTAGTGGGTCTTTTCTCTAGTGCAATACAAGACTGGTGGCCCTTGAAACATCATTGTTGTATGAAAAGACATTTTCCCCATTTTCAGCTTATATATACTTTGCCTTTCATATTACTTTTTTTGGAGGCATTCAGTTTAATATTTCATCTGTGAAGTTGATGCATTCAATCATATTTGGAGCCCAAAATCTATTGATATCGGATGAAAGGGTGTTGAGTTGCAACCACTTGGAGCATAATCTCGTTTTTAAGCAGAAAATGCGGTTTGAAATAACATTTCTTATCGTAAACATTGTAGACAATATCTAGGAAAGTGCGTTCATTTAAAAGTAATTTGCATCTGGGCTGCATCTTCAGAGAGGGCAAACAAGCAGTTCTCAGAGGATGAGATTTATGTCTTACTTTTCTAGAGCTGGCCCATTACCTTGGGTCATTGGCTCTCTAGTACAATATGCATACTCATACTCTTAATTTGCTGGAAAAGATTGTGATTTTCATTTCCAGACCGCAGATGGAGATTACCGGGGGCTGACCCCCGAGCAGAGTGTTGGCCTCAAGTATAGTGGCTTTATTATCAAGCTCCAGGAAGTTGTGAGGACACCATCAGGTGAAGTAGATTACCTGAAAGTCACATGCGAAGCAGTTTCAGAGGAGAATAAGCCCAAATCTTTCATTCACTGGGTTGCACATCCTGTCAAGTGTGAAGTTCGTCTGTATGAGCAGTTGTGAGTACTGAATTGTTTTAAAACCTTAAAAGTGCAAACTTAATTTTTTTAAGGAAGCTTTTACCCTATTTTTAGTTCCAATTTTTTTTTTGTTTTTTAAAGGAAGTTTTCTTTTTACCCTATTTTTAATTTTTGTTCCAATTTTTTTTTTTAAAGGAAGTCTTTTAGACCCTATGATTTTTTTTTTAAAGTTCAAATTGGATATGAGTAAAATAGGGAATATGTCAGTTAAAATGTCATATTGGAAGCTAACATACCAAGTACAGTTTATGTACAGAAATTTTTGGCTTTCATTTTAAACATTACATACTTACCCACAGTTTTTTAATGTTTGAGATATGTAAACATTTTACAATCTTTCATTTGCATGATTAACCAGTGCTGAAGAATTGCATTTTTTCTTCTTTTTTTTACAAAAGTGAAATAGACAGCAGACAGGGCATTTTGACTGTCATGAGAGTAGTCCTTGCAAGACAGCTTCATGAGATCAGTGTTATAACTTTTTATTTGTTTACCCTTTTTAGGTTCATTCACGAGTTCCCAGAGGACCCAGCTGTGGTTCCTGGTGGATACCTGACGGATATCAATCCTAATTCCCTGACAATTAAAGTGGCCTTCGCAGACTGTTCGGTTAAGGGAGCAGAAGCGTACCAGAAATTCCAGTTTCAGCGGGTTGGGTTCTTTTGTGTGGATCCTGATTCTATGCCAGATTACTTGGTGTTCAACAGGACTTGTGAAATCAAAGCTGACAAGGGGAAAAATTAATGACTATTTATTTAGTGTACCATTTAATTATTATAAAATTCTTTTGATAAGAATGTTTTTTAATTATTATTAAAGAATTTGAACTGAAATCGTGTTTTATTTAATGCAGTCGATTGTATACATCTTTGGAAAAATGTTTTATCATGAATATATCTATCCAAATAATATAGCTCTTATTATTAGTGTCATATGGTACTTTAACAGGGTGATACAGAAACTACGTTTCTGTTACAGAGGTAAAAAATGCAACACATATACACTATCTTTGAAAATTTATTACTAATACCTTACAATAAAATGATATGAAGTAGCTCTGCACCAAACACACGGCAAGAAAAGTGATGCATAATGAAACCCATTTTCTGGAATCTGTGGACAAAATTACAGAACAATATAAGCAAAATACACCATGCTTACTAATTCCTGTAGCAACAGTGATACAAATATTAAACTGATGAGAGTAAGCAGATAAAAATACTTTTAATTCATAAAATGCGAATAATAAAAATACTTTTTATTCATAAAATGCGAATAGAGTAAGAGGATAAAAATACTTTTTATTCAAACGTGAATGATCTCTTTAGATGCTGCATGTATTTGACTATAAAATCTTAAGCTATATGTTAAGTCACCATCCTTGTAAAATACTATTTAATGAAGATGCTAGTGGCATGGATAGCAAGTTTACATCCCTTTTTCCACATATTAAGAAGGAATCATTTTGACAAGCCCAACATGATCTATTAATGTGAATTCATGACCTTTCCCAACTATTTCATTGTACAAACACAACTTTAAAAGACAAGATACTAGTGAACTATGGAAATCTATAGGTATATGTTTGTAAACCTGGTTCCTTGTAAAGGGTTTTTGTATAAGACAACAACAGTTGAACAAAATAATAATAATTACCTGTTTACTTTTCCAAAGGAGCATAGTTGAGTAACTTTTCAATAAGGTCAACATGGCCTAGGAGCATCCTACGGCAACAATATCGCTTTAGACCGAGGGCATCCAAGGCGTCACTGAAAACATACATCTGTATCAATAATTTATTCACAATTAAAGAAAATAAATTATATCCATCACAAGTGCAAAATATTATTTGTTCCGATACGTAATACAAACCCTCGGTCCTTTAACAATAGGAAGGTAACTAGCGGCAGCTGGGACGGTCGCAAGCTTCAAACAAAGGGAGAACAGTAGTTAACTGCTTGTCCGATCGTGCGTGCGGCCGAGAGGTGAAGAATCACTTTTGCTTTCGGCCGCGGGTGTGAAGGACGTGTTCGTCATCGCTCTCTGCCCGCTTCATCGTCGTATGCTTTGTTTATATTGTGTTTTCTACTAATGGTTTGTTTGACTTGGAAAATGAAACTGTAAGTACACTGTTTTCATTTTCATTACTTAATTATGAGCCAACATGGAGCTATCGCCGTAGATGCGGCGATTTCCGCTCTTTTCATGAAATTGATAACCTTGAATTATGTCTCGGTGCCGAGGGCGGGTGCGTTCGCCCCGAGTCATGTATTTTGGGCGAAAGTGTGTAATTGAAAGATGTAAGTACTCTTTTCATTATATTTTGCCCTGTGCGTTCGTTGCCGAGAGCGTGATTGCGCTCAGCACGAGCCTCTTATTTTTATGGATAGAATGCATGAAAGTGGATGCGCAATGCAGTATTCTTTTCATTTTCATTTATTAATTGCATCAAATTTAATTTTGGATCAATTTCCGCTCTTACCCGGGAATTGATCCTTACGATTTATTTTCTGTGAAAGTGAAATCGCAAGTGCAGTATTCTGTTTCATTTTCATATATTTTTTATGATAGCATCATATTATTAAGGATCAAGTTTCCGCTCTTACCCGGGAATTGATCTTTCCCCCTTTAAGTTCTATGAAGTGAATCGCAAGTGCAGTATTCTGTTTCATTTTCATATTACTTTTCACTGCTGTGCGGGGGTAGAGGAAGCGAAGGTCTGCCGGGAAGTCGTCGGAAAGCTCTCCCGCGACTCCCTTGGTATCCAATTCTTCATCTTCTTTCCTGACCCCCGCTCAGCTTCCTCATTGTATTTTGTATTTGGGGTCTTCCTTGCGTTCGGGGTGGGGCATGTCTCACCCCCGTGCGTGAGGAAGGCCATCGCCGCAAGGTGATGGCTGCTCCTACTCTCGTCTCCAAATGCTAGTGCCGCTGGAACGGCGAGCAATATCCTTTTCCTTCCCCATTCCCTCTCCTTACGACTACGAGGGAAAGGGGTAGGATTCCTACAGACTTCTCTGTAGGCTCCACGAGGTGGGGACTGCGCTGCCGGGGGGACCTTCGGGTCCTACCTGACGTAACCCCGGTCGTGGAGGAGGGACCTACACCATCTCCGATTTCTACGGGAATCGAGAGGACAACCAACCGATATTCGTTTAACGAATCCGGTGGGAGTTTCGCTGGGCGCTTAGAATTCTGCAGAATTTCTAGCACACATGGCGAGACCACTGTCCAAGGGAGTTAGACGAGTATTCCCGATAATTGTTACCACGATAATAGGGGATCTCGCCGAATGCTCGAATTCCTGGAGTTCTTAGCGTTGGAAGAAGACTGTCGCCCAAGGAAGATATCTCACAGTGGCGGCCAGCCCTGGATTAGAGAGAACGGACGGGAATATCCAGTTTGGCTTGAATTTTCGTCTTCGTTATTCTGTGCACCATTGAAGCTTTCCTTCGGGGAAGACTTCTCCTTCTCTCTCTTTCTTAGAGATCGAAGGCGGTCGATCTCCAATCCTTATTTTGTTTTCTTGAAGGGAAAGAATTTAGGATGGAGATCGTTGTTCAGAATCCTACAAATATACTATGTATATTAACCTCGCGACATGATTCTGCTAAGCAGTTGAATGGTCCGAGGGGTAGGCGCTTATCCTGGTTACTCTACAGATTGCGACATAGACGAGAAGTATTCTAATTGAACTGCAACTCGGGGTTGCCTGCAACCTGCCTGGAGTTTCCAGTTTCAATTTTAATATACGTATGGTGTTGTCACAACAACAACCAATTAAGCTTTATATTTACCGAAACAAATTCATTTCGCATAAATATAATTGCTCGAGCATATCTTTTTATGCTCGGTGGGTTCTAGCCGAACGCATTCCTTCGTGGAAAGGATTACTTGGCAACTCAGGATGACGAGTGTCAGCGACAGCTACTGCGTATTGAATTGCAGAGGCATTTCAGTACCAGCTGGCGCTTCGAGATGCACGGTTGGTTATGTCTTTCTCACCTGCTTTGATTGAATACCAACCGTATCTCTGCCCAACAACATCACAGACTTAAGTCTTGATTAACGGGGATTCTCGCATACATGAATGACATCTACTGCTGTGACACTAGTATTCATCGTCTTCGGTATTGCGAGAATTTAAAACAGAGATATCTATTCGACTCTCATCTTTCTGTTTACCGCACGGTAACAGAATTCTGTAATAGTCTCTTGCTGCATCGTATCGCGATAATGCGAATGATTTTTGCGGAATCTGAGTTTGTCCTCAAAATTCTCGTATTCGGAGGTGTGCAAATTGTTAATTGTCCACCCGGATAGCAGATGTATTGAAAGACATCGCCTACTCCCACACCTGCCAGCTCTACTTCCAAACGTTCAGCCCATGAGAAGCAGTTCTTCAGGCGGCTCTCCCCTGTGTTTTCATTACTGAAGAACTCCCCGCTTTCATTGCACACCGGACAGCAATGAAATGGCTTGTAAGCACAGGTTCAGAATCTGAGATTCCTTCTCTCGATTCAGCTGGAAGACGTAGGTTGCATTCATTGCCTACCTTCGTCTTCAACGTCACATAGTGTTGTTTCTCCTTAAGCTGAGATTCAACGTCTATGAGATTATCTTGCCATCAGGGACCTCAGTCTTTTGAAGGCAATTGACTTTCGTTTTGTTTTGAGCTTATGCATTAAGAGAATCATCACCGCGCCGTCCGGCATCGGTGACTAACAAATATATTATTTGTTTGGTCTCTCAGCATAAACTCTTTAAAGGGCGAAGGTCACGTGACTTACCAGGATGCTTGGACAAACTTGCCTCTACCGATTCCGAACCAGTCAGTCGGCAGCTGTCAAAGCGCCCGAGTCAGTTACAAACTATGCTGTGGACTTAGTTCGGTTGTTCCAGAGCAATCATTACTTCGTCTTATAGCTTTGTCGGTATGAGTACTGTTACATAACCAAAGTCGAGAAGAGGGATAGGTCATACGACTATTCCCTTCTTTTCGTCTTAGGTAACTGCATGACTTTTCTTGCGAAGTAAGCACAAGGGGATGGGGATTTGTGACGCTCGATTTCGTACCGATCTTCGTAGCGAAGACTCAGAACCCTTCGGTAAACTGACGATTGGTTCGAGTCCTTCACAATACCCTCCCTAATGGACTTCACCGCCTCCGATACGAAGGCTATGCTGCTTTGTCCTGTGAAGGCGCGACGGAGCTGTCTGAAGAAACTCGACACCCAGGATGAGTGTGGACGCCTCTCCATCATTCTCGCGTTCGCAAGAACTTCCTCCGTGGCGCAGGTAGTGAAGGCAGGGGCCTGGTCCAACCGGACCGCATGCACCTCCTTCTACCTTCGGGATATTGCCCACAGGTCCTTGGATCTTTTTCCTTGGGAACCGTGGTGGTGACTCAACACGTTGTGTAGTTAACCCAGACCCTCGCAGGCTGAACAGCATCGAGTCCTGGTGTGACCGTAAGAATGGATGAGTGAATGAGAGTGTGACTGGCTCCTCATTCCCTTTTTCTTCCCCTCTACCTCTGGGTAGAGGGACACGGTCGTCACCCTGCTGGGTAAGGACGAGATGCAGGTGAGCTACTCAATAGAGCACCATCCTATCCCTTTCAGTAGGGATAGGAGTAATATCCCCCACTTCCTCCAACAAGGGGGAGGAAGTGGATGCCAACTTGAGACAAACCCATCTTTTTTATAATTGTCTCTTGCAAACAGGAACAAGTTCTTGCTTGCTGGTACGAAGAGATACGCTTGCCTCTCTCTTAGTACTTGGCCCAGAGGTCTGACCATTGATCCTGCGGTGCACACCCCGATCAATCGGACAGAGGTTTGGATCACCTCCCTTGCTCTTACGACCAGGGAGGCACTCCAGGGTTTGGACGAAACACCAGTCTGTTCACCAAAAAAGACTCAGATTCCTCCCACCAATAAGTGAGTCTTCCTATTGTTAAAGGACCGAGGGTTTGTATTACGTATCGGAACAAATGACAATTTGTCGAAAATGCATTTTTCCTAACTATACAAACCTGAGGTCCTTTACATATAGTCCACCTCATGCCACCCCTCACTCTGCAACTTTTTCCATGGGCCTAAAGCAAAAAGTGATTCTTCAACCCGCCGCGCACGATCGGACAAGCAGTTAACTACCGTTCTCCCCTTGTTCGAAGCTTACAACCGTCCCAGCTGCCGCTAGTTACCTTCCTATTGTTAAAGGACCTCAGGTTTGTATAGTTAGGAAAAATGCAATTTTCGACAAATTGTCATTTTTTAAATTTAATGCCAACACATTACTTTTAACAGGCCATCTCTTGGAAGATGCAAATACATTACTTTGAACAAGCCATCTCTTGAGAGATAAGCATACAACACTAGCCACAACATGACGAAGTTTACCAAGAGGGAGACTGTGGCACACTGATGCAAACTCAGCCAATAAAGTTATTCTTCAAGATAAATAATTTAATTCACTGTGCAACTTACCCTTCTGTGTACTCAGCAGATAGCAATCCAAGGTAGCTGTCCCATTTATTGCCAATCACCTTTCCACAGGTGAAACATCGAATAGGGATGATCATCTGGAAAGAAATAAAAAATCAAAGTGGGTGTTTCTAGATGAAATATTGCTTTACTTATTCTTCAGCAGTCTTTTCAAGTGAAACCAAGTCAAAAGTACAGAAAGCCAGTAAGATAATGGTAAAATAGTACACGTATTGATTTCTCTAAACATTTTACTACCTCATCCTGGGTTTTTACCTATTTCTTACCACTTGTTTGTGCAAATAGGTATTCAAGCGTCTCTGATGCTTAGTTTGGCATAACCACTGATAACAGCCAGCATTAGAAAGATTGTCTTTTTGGATATTAGCTACAACTGCTCCTTATATGACAAGGGTAACTTTTCTGAGTAGAGTTAAGGAGATCATGATGGTAATAGGGCAGCTGGGGTTAATGATTACCTAACAAAGCAGAAACAGACTGAAATGGTCATGTCAATTAATCAATGATAGGTATTTACATTAAAAATAACCTATGTTTTTCACTACTTTAATAAGCCACAGTTATATATAAACATCTAAAGACATAGAAAGTAAAATTAGAAAAATTGTTTCTGCTTCCCAAGTCCAAATGCTTCTGTCATGTCAACAATGCTGATACTCAATGGCAAAGATAATATGTAAATTGCTCTGCATTTCAAATAACATATCTTGTGTCGTGGCTATGCAAGTAATTTGATTTGGCAACTGGACGGCACACGGGGAACCAAAACAAGGTTAAGATAAACAAATAATATAAAAAAATAATAATAAAAGACATGGAAACATTACATAAAAAATGGAAAACACATTTTAATACAATATCTTCCATACACTGAAAATTAAATTCAATTGGTAAAGTTCCAAACTACAACCATACCCTTCTAGTTCTATAATTACCAGTTTAACTGCCAGTTTACATGCAAACCGGGAGCTGTGTTTCATACCTGGCATCTGGCTTATGAATGTAAAAACATAAACAAGAGCCACTAAATATTCTGCGGTAGTATGAAATACAAAGGAGATGGCCACACAAAGATATAGTTCACTAATATCATTTTTTTGGCTAAGAAAAGGATGTCTAAGATGCAGTAAAGGAAACATAATTTATGAAATTTGCCAATATGAACAATTTTCCATTTTTTTGTAAGCTTTCACGTCCATCCATGGTGAAAGCTACAAGGGGCATCGTATTAAGTACCAACCCCTATTTTATGAAAGTAAAAAAGACATACAAACGACAGCAAATTTATCATTAGCTATCTCAGTAATTTTTCTCATTATCTCACCTGTACTGCATCATATAGTAGGCTAGCCTACACCCTTTTCTATAATGTTTGGCCAAAAAATTAGGTAGATCTAGCTAATAACTGTCTTGGGTATTTCTTTAGCAATAACATTTTTCTATAGTATTAGGGTTGCTTATTGAGAATTTACTGTTATTTTTGGGGGGTCAACTGTGATAAACCCCCAGGGGCTAGTACTGAACACCGCAAAACACATTTGACGGCCCAATCCCTAGTGGCTATCGTATTCGGGGGAATGTTCCTTGCAGTCTGTGCGGAGTTACTGTCTAGAATTACCAAAAATTATATAAGGCTATCAAGCGTTACCTTTGTGCGACCAAAACACTGGCCTTTATTTGAAAAAAATATAGGGTAACCAATCACAGACGATTCATCGTCATCACGCTGGCCAGGTCTTATTCACTCTATATTTAATTGGTGAAACAAGAATACAATTACAACTTTAAGCATACCATTCAAAAGATTGAAGTTTCGTCAACATAATGTGATATATGAAAGCCCCATACGAACTAAAATAAGCATGTGACGCTCTTCATAAAATATGTTTTCAAGGCAGTTTTGAAATCCAATATGGCGGCTATCATCAGGCTGGCCGGTCTAACCACAAACAATCCACCATCTTTCCCCGCCTTCCCAGCACTCATTTGAACAATGTTAGCGTATAAATGTAACATTTATTGATCTTACTCAAGATTGCAGTTGTAATCAGCACAATAAAACAAGTTGTTGCCTATGTTAATGAAAGTATGAAACTTTTTATTCCCGGGGTCATGGTTTGAACTGAATTTATTTTTACCTTGTAATCGGTGATTTTATCCTTACTGCCATCACAACTGAAACTCCACTGTGCTTATTTGATTGTAACTATACACATTATTATTGGTCTTAATCCACTCCAAATTGCACTTGAACCATGTTGCTGTTCCTGGTTCCTAAGCGGTCATTCCACAAACACAGTTACGAGCAGCAGCAGACGACACTGTTTATGATGTGCAAAGCTTTATTCCCTTAACTGTTTACTTTACTCATTATTTAGTTTATCTTTACTTTGTTACTTGAAAATATTTAATTAAAACATGTCTATTATCCCTTTTTTGTAACCAAATTACCCCAAAAAATTACAGATATTTCTAAAGTAGATACAATCCAATGTTTCTAACCTTGTCGTACATCTGGCTGCCGAAAACCATCACGAAGCAGACGACAGATTAGTGGATAATATTTTTTTTTTTTTGCTAGCACTTTTCATTGATTTAAGTCTATATTAGTATTTTGATTTTTTTAATAACTGTATGCCAGAAATAAATGTAACCTTTAATGTTTGCATGCTAAGAATGGCAAAATCATCGTTGCCACATTAGTGGAGGCTTCACACATACGCCATTCCATTATTATAAACTGTTTCCATGAATTCTAGTTGTCATATTAATGCAATAATGATAAAATTGCTTTAATATTTATGTATATATACTTCCAATACATAGCCTAATTTCACCAATTTCAACGTTTTGTGTGTAGTCTTATACCCAGTTTGAAGGGTGAACACATACCGAATGGCAACAGAGGAGAGAGATTGAGAGAGAGAGACGAGAGAGAGAGAGAGACGAGAGAGAGAGAGAGAGAGAGAGAGAGAGAGAAATGCGAAGGAACGAAGGACAGGGGTGGCGGTGGGGGGGGGGGGGTGGGGGGGGGGGGGGGGGGGGGGGGGAGGTAGGTGGAGCTTTTTACGCGTGTTCGTATCCATTTCTGCATAATGGAATTTTTGTCTCTTGGTGCAAGGACAAGTGTCATTATTCTTTACGATTAGTGACTCACGATACCCTAATAAATTACGGCACTGGGTGTAATGCACTATAGCAAAATCTCGTTCCGATACGAGTGTTCGTTACAGAAATAGGTATTGCCCAAAAACGTGCTTGCACTGTCTCTTAAACCTATAATAGGCTGCTTAGTTGTCAATCAAGTTTTTTGTAATCAAGTATTTTTTACAAGCTAGCTATTGAATACATTTGTATTTTTCTCAATCAAAACATATGCCCCTCAATGCTAACTTTCCTCTTTTAACGACTTTCTGGTCATTGCAAATTCGGCCCTATAATTTCTTATGGTGCGAAAACAGAGGCCCAGAGACCAAAAACGATTGCGTCACACTACGGCGATAATCCGGCAGTAAAACATCTTCATATATCCAAAAAGTACATAATAAAGATATATATGCGCATTACGATTATAACAATTACATGAATAGCTGATAATCTGCATGAATAACTGGTAAACTGTTCTGCAAGAAAGTTGAGTATAGCAATTATTTACAATAGGTACGAAAGTCAAGATGTCGTGACGTCATAATACGGGACTTAAACAAATTGAGTTACTTTTTCAATAACAAATATTTTCAAATTAATCATCATAAATACCTACTATGTAAAATATTGATGTTTTACTATTTATTTAAAAAATTATCCAAGTACACGCTTCGTCGTCGTCTTCTACCAAAACAGTTGTTTACTAACAAACGTGCTGGTAAGTTTCCGTGTTCCGATTGTTGTGATGAAAGTGCCCCAGCGTCTGTAGGTACAAGTGATGTGCGGATTTATCCCAGGAAATGGGAAGTTTATTGACACAAGCGACTCCGTAAACATCGGGATGGCGTCAATCTTCTAAATATTTTGAGTTGTAAGTAAAAATGTTGAACGCTTTGGTGAGATTTGCACTGCGTTGGCCACCCTTTTCACTACCCTCTGTTTAAATCTTAAAATTTGGGCTCAATTTCTAACTTGGGAGAAAATACTTACTTCGAAAGGAGAGTAGAAGTCTTTAGCTCCGTTTCTCACCAACAAGTCGCGACTGGTGCCCATCTCCGATGTCAGGACGCGTTATAATGTACTTTTTTGGGGGTTGTACACGATCGTACATGGTCCACCCCTGTACCATGCAGTTTTTTTTACCCTACTAGGCTATTTACCACTTACAATTATTCTAAGGTGTAAAAATGGCACAAGAGACTTCAATTAATCATAAATTCGGTATAAATTCTTAAAAACTGACGAACATAAATAGACAACAGACAAACCACGTGGTTAGACTTCGCTAGACATCCAGGGCTAAGCTACGCTAGGTTAGACTACTGTCTACGGTTTACCAGCCTATAGGTAGGTAGGCTATTTCACCCAAGGCAAATTCTACTACATTTCCAATGACTTAAAATAATTCCATAAACTTTAAATATTAATTTACCTTATCAGGGGATGATAATTTCAACGATAAACGACTGGAAACACGTCGTCAGGGTCGTTAGCGTTGACGAATAGTAACAGATCACACTCTCTCTCACAGACAGTAGTAGTAGTAGTAGTAGTAGGTGGGATTTGCCTTTGAAACGGCTCCCTTGCTTCTTTTATTCCTCCTTTGTTGTGTTTGTTTGAGCTTCTTATCTCTGAAATACCACATTTCTTTTATAAAACCTTTCCTATTCTCCACTTCCTCCCTCATTAGTACTACCAGTAAGAGTATATTTGCTACTAATTCCTCTTTATTTTCTTGATATGGTTGCTGCATAAAGCTATATCTATTTCTAATTTCATTGTAGGCTGGGCAGTAAAGTAAGAAATGCTCTAAATTTTCATTTTGTTCCTCACAGTATAAACATTTTGTATCTTCTCCTTTTATCCTATTTCTGTTATTTAATCCTAGTATACCTAGTCTGGCCCTACTGATCAGCATTGTTTTTTCAGTGTTGTCATACCAGATTTCTTCTCTTATGTTTTCTTTATATTTTCTGTCGATTCTTAACGATGACTTTTCATTCATTTCTTTCTACCATGCTTTTCTGTCCCAATTGTTTATTATTTCTCTTAACTGTTTGTCTGTAACTGCTTCAATTTTACTTAAGTTTATGTTTAGTTCTTTCATATACTGTTTTACTTGCATTATCCAGGTTTTTTTTTTTTTTCATACTAATCCATGGTTATCTCATATAGGAGCCTATTTTCACCATTCTTCAGTGTATGTTTCAGGTAGAATAGTTTATTCATGATATCTCTAGATTGGCAGGAAGAGGCCCCTATTTCAGATCTTAACGCACAACTTGCTGTGTAGCTTGGCGCTTTCAAAATTGCTCTATATACTTTATTGTCTATCTTCTGAAATTCATTTATTGTTTTCCTGTCAAGTTTCATGACTTCCATTGCATACATGAATGAAGGCATCGCTAGTCCTTTCCAGTACAATTTTCCTATTTTTACTCTGCTACAGCTTTTATTGATGACTGCATTAGCCATATTTGCCATCTGCTTTGCTTTAATTTGGGCCCTTTTTATCTGTTCTCAGAAGCAGTCTTTCATGTTGTTGATTGTTACTCCTAGGTATTTTATATTCTTAACTATTTTTATTCCTTCTATGTGTTCCATATTCTCCACATTATTGATACTGTGCCAGTCGTTGTATATTAGTATGTTACTCTTGTCCTTGTTTATGTTTAGGCCACATTCACTTGCGATTTCCATAAGGGTTTTTATTGATTTTGTTATTTCTTCTAGTGTATGCCCTAGTATTAATCCTTCGTCTGCATATAATAGTGCCACTATCCTTATTACTTCATTTCTAAAACCTTCTGTTGTATTTTCTAATTTTTCTATTATCAGGTACGTTATTAATAGAAAGAATATGGTTGAGCCATTGCATCCCTGTCTTATTCCGTTAGTTACATTTAGTTCTTTTTGTTCTGTATTGTTAAGGCATAGGCTTGTTACATCATTTGTATATATCTTTGCAACTGCATTTATTACTTCTGCATGTAGCCTATATTTCATCATGACCTCAATGAGCTTTTTCCTATTAACTGATTCATACGCTTATTGGAAGTCTATTGATACTACAAATAATGGGTCCTTTCTTCTGTACGTTTCTTGTATGCAGTATTGTAAGATATATAAATTATCGATTCCTCTCCTTTGTGCGGTAAAGCCTGATTGTAGTTTCAATTCATTATTCCTATATTTCTAATATGTTTGTTTTTTCTATTTTGGTTCTCAGGATCCCCATGAAGATTTTATATGATGCATTTGTTAGAGCAATTGGCCTTAGATCTTTGACTGTGGGGTTTTGTTTTTTGGGCATAAGTGTTGTTTTTTACTTAAACCAGCTTTTCTGCGTTTTCCTGCCCTTCAGTATGTTATTTAAACATTCTGCCAATTCTTTTTGAAGGTTGTTACTTTGTAAGAGTAATTTGAACAGTACTGGCTTCATTCCATCTGGTCCTGGTGCTTTATTTGTCTTCATTTTCTCAAGTTGATTTTTGACATCTTCTTCTGTTATGTTGATTTCTTCCATGGGTCTAATCTCTGTCTCTGTTGGGTCATATACACTCCATGCATATGTTCCCTTAAAGATATATGGCATTTCATCTGCTGTCCTAATCTTTTCACTATTTCTTCCATTTCATGTTTGTACTGTTCTTTCTTGCTTTCATTCCATATCTCTCCTATTTTGTTTTCTTCTTTTTGGTATATTGTTTCCCAGAATTTTACCAGCTCTTTCCCTAGGGTTTCGTCCTTCATCTCTTGCTTATTTTCATCGAATATTCTTATCCATTCTTTTTCTGATGTGGTCTTTCCTCTCAGCATGTCTATATATTCCCAGATTTTCCTGTGTCTATTTTTATCATTCATTATCTCATTTCTAATATTTTCTTCATATGCTTTCTTTATTATTATCTGTACTTTTTGTGTAAGATATGCTTCTTCATAGTATCTTTTTTCTTCTATTCTTGTGGCTTTCCTTTTTAATTTGTTATATATCCTTCTTTGGCTTATTTCTTTTTTTATTTCTTTGGTGACCCATACTGGTTCTATTTCTTCTTGCTTTCCTGTTAATTGTATAAATAAAACCCATTGTAGTAGTATTTGTAACATGGATGTGCCTTTGAAACGGATCTTCCCTGTGCAAGACAAAAATTAAACCGCTATCCTACTTCAAGAAGTTTTAGTACTTGATTTCAGAAAGATTTTGAATCGAAGAAAGAAACTATGATACCCACTTAACCAAAGGGAATAATATTCCACATAAATCTTTGAGTCGAACACGAAAAAATAAAGAAATTTTGGGTAAAATGGGTACGACAGGTCGACGAACGAAGATTCCCGGATGAGAATACGAGAAACAATTGGCATTGTGCCACTTGAGAGAGAGAGAGAGAGAGAGAGAGAGAGAGAGAGAGAGAGAGAGAGAGAGAGAGAGAGAGAGAGAGAGAGAGAGAGTTGGTATAAACAGCACCTGCTCTCAAGGTCAAGAAGCACACTTGGGTAGTGAGAAAAGTATTTCACCTTCAAAGCCATTGATAATTCACTTAGTCTATATGTTAAGCAACGTAAAATCCACAAAGGTTAATTAGGAAACGAATGCATTTTTAAAATCTTTATTAACTTTTATTTCAAAATAGAATATTCCACCTTAAACCTAAGTATAATCTGTAAATAATATTTAAATATCTTTTTTTTATACGGTGAAAGGAACGATTTTGGTACAGTTTTAAAAGCAAACGAAAGAAGAAGAAAAAATGCACTTTTGCGACATAACATTCAGTTAAAGTAAAGCATATTACAATTCGTTAAATCTGTGGATACCACGCACAATGCTGCCCTATCGTGAGTAAAAACAGCACCTTTAATATAAAGGTAATATCACGGTAATGACTAGTTATACAAAATCATATATATAAGTATATATACATTCGTTAAATACTGGTAATTTCTGCATTAACTGTGACAAAGTAATGCCAGTTATAGACAATATATCCTCTACGGATGGCAGAATTCTCAACGTCAATTTTGCACATTTTCCGGTGCACGTACACTGTTGAATTCTTAATATATATATATATATATATATATATATATATATATATATATATATGTGTGTGTGTGTGTGTGTGTGTGTGTGTGTGTGTGTGTGTGTGTGTGTGTGTATGTATGTATATATATAACATATCAGCTTTTCCTTAAACACTTCCATTATCGATACAGTCAATACAAAGTCTCTTTTACATTACTGTACTACATGCTTTGATAAATGTCAAGTTAGAATACGGTTCATTTCATGTATATAATACAGATTAACTATCACGTCTACAAGTCTCTCAGTATGAGGTATGAGGAATAGTCGGTGTTTACGGAGGAAGGTCTCTCGGTAAAAAATAAAAAAGAAGACAGAAAATGGTGTGACATTCCACATGACAAGACAAACGAGGCTCTTTGAATACACGCAAGCACTTCAAAATACCGAGGTGATTCATAAAGCACATCTATATATGCATGAACCTCAACTCTATATACGTCAAATACTTTTAGTATATCACATAATTCAGCACATCAGCTGCACATAGAACAGCACACCGTGTACTTATAAGACACTGCAGGAGCGAGTTTCAATTTTATAAGTAGAGTACATTTAACAAGTACATTTTCCAATTTTCCGTGAAATTCAGATTCAATTTGCAAAAATGATGTTTCACACTGATATCAATAAATACCGAAAACTATACTTAAAAAACACCCGTTGACATTCTAGTCACAGCCAAATGTAAAGCTTGATAGTGTTCAGAGCAATCACAGATAATTGTGAAAAAAATATGTATAAAATGAGTTTTATGTACAACAACTATTCTCTTTAGGAAACCAATTAAAGCTGATCTATTTGCAACGGAATTCACCTCCTCCAACCCTCGGACGAGGGCTAATGTAGGCTTATATTCGTATGACTTGGACAACAGTGTATTATCCTCTTCGTCCTGCATCTTGTCTATGATCCTTTTACAGAACTGACTACCGCAGACTCAACTTCGTCAGCGAACTCGTGAGCAGCTGAATTGGGAAGGAACTGCTGCCTGTGGTAAAAGGAGAACGCCAGCAGCCCTTCCTGAACGCGCAAGGTGATGCAAGTAGTCATGAAGAAGAAGATTGCAGGATGGATGGGATGGCAAGACAGCAATTCCACGTTCTCCAGCCGACGATCCAGTCTTGCCCTAGGAGAATCGGTGACGCGCGTGATCGAGATACTACACTCAGGGTGAAAAATGGACGGGAACTGACTGTCACTGACGGTCAGGTTTTCCAGATTGAGGGGTATGATCTGGGGAAGGGTGTTGTTCCTCGATTGTAACAACTCAGCGGCTTTACGTTTCTGGTCAACGATTCTCGCAGTTTCCCAGGCTGCTCCTTTCAGTCCGGTTCTCGGATTCCCGCGCAAACTGAGAGTTGGCTTTCGACAACACACAGAATAGACTAGATCTTCGTTATCTCCGTCATCGTCGTCGTTAGCATTTTCCTCGTCAGGGCGATCACGCCATTCGTGGTCGTAGAGGTCGTCCATGTTGTAGTAATGAGAAATGCTATAGCTTATATTCAAATCTTCCTTCTCTGATAAATGGTCGTCGTCTTTCCAAACCTCGCCCTTAACTAAGGTCCGACTGATCGCTGCATTGAGGCAAGAGGCAAACCCACTTATGAAAGATATCCGCTCGGACTTGCACTTGTTCATGAAATTTTTGGTACAGTCGGACTGTAAAGTTCTGTCTACGTGGGGACTGTTCCTGTCAATTTTGCTGGCGTCGTTGTTTGGTACTGCAGACTCTCCGCTCTCACTGTTTTCGTCAGTAACTAAAACATCTGCTACGACACTGAAATGCTGTAAGATGTTCGCCATCTCGTCACTAATCAAATCCACTCTGCGGACATCACTGTTCGATTGGGAGGGCGTTTCATCAGATTCCTCGCCAGCTGATTCGTTCTTTGTCTTCTGTACAGACTCTGAAGACCTTCCATCACACTCCTCCTTCCCACTGTGCTCACTGACATCACCTGTAGAATCACTGCTAGCCGAAGCTTTAGCAGACTCGGATATCAAAGTACTTAATTTAAGGATAAATCCATCACAGATCGCACTAAATGATTTTTCATCGGCTAGAGACTGGGGAACGCCAAACACCAAGCGATAATTATGAGGAAACGATTTGACTTTCTCACTGATAGTAACAGGCGTCGGTTTTTGGCTCTCTTCAACTGGAGCATTTTCATAGCTGACAGTCTCACTGGCACAGTTACTACTGGCCTCTTGACTGGGAGGATTATTTACAATTACAGAAGGTGACATTTCTGACACAGGAAGGGGTATTTTGTCTGCACTGTCCACAGGGGAACAAGACACACTTGTCGGAGAAGGGCACTTGCTATCACTACCTGTGGCACTGGACAGAATTTCATCACTTTCTGAGTTTTTATCTCGACAAGCGTCATCCACAGTAGCTGTACTGATGCCAGGGGCATGGCAAATGTTAGAAGATTCTGCAGAGGAAGGTTCACCTGCTGTACCACCCTGAACAGCTGTAGTGATACCAGGGGCATGGCAACAGTTAGAAGATTCTGCAGAGGAACATCCACCTGTTGTACTACACTGAACAGCTGTAGTGATACCAGGTGCATGGCAACAATTAGAAGATTCTGCAGAGGAAGGTTCACCTGCTGTACGACCCTGAACAGCTGTGGTGATACCAGGGTCATGGCAACAGTTAGAAGATTCTGCAGAGGAAGGTTCACCTGCTGTACCACCCTGAACAGCTATAGTGATACTAGGGGCATGGCAACAATTAGAAGATTCTGCAGAGGAAGTTTCACCTGTTGTATCACCCTGAACAGCTGTAGTGATGCCAGGGGCATGGCAACAGTTAGAAGATTCTGCAGAGGAGAGTTCACCAGATGCAGAATGCTCTGAGGATTCGCAGAGTGTCTCAGAGTTTCCACAGGCACTGCCATCGACGAATGCCTGACATTGACTGCAGGGTTGGGCGTTCATCAGCATGAATGAATGCAACAGCTTGTCCTCCGTGTAAGCGAACTCGTCGCAGCTGTTGGCGATCACGTCCCAAAGACTCGAGTCGCCGTAGGTCATCTAATGAGAAGAAAGTACTCTTTTTAGATAGAACTCGTGTTTAATCTGGTCAGTACACTGACTGGTTCAAATCCCAACTTCATCTGGGTTAGATTTTACATAAATTTTATCTAAATTATTCACAAATACAGGGTGTCCATAAAGTCCCAGTACCATTACATGTATTTATTGCTCAGAAACAATATAACATAGAGTAATGCAGTTTTTTGTAGAATTTCTATATTTCCTCAAGTTTACATTCAAAGCACTTCATTCTACAAAAAAATTGCATTACTCTATGTTATATGGTTTCTGAGCAATAAATACTTGTAAAGTTACCTGGGACTTTATGGACACCCAGTATACTGGCACACATGCAATGGGAAATGGACATGCTGGCAATAAACAGCATTGCCAATGCTGAAAACGCGGAAATTAATTATCAATACTTTAAAGATAATAAAATAATGATGTACACTGGCAGCCATCAATTACAATGTCACTTGACATCAATCAAATGAGAGAGAGAGAGACTAGCTAAAAGTGTACTATCTCGTACCTTAAAATTTATGTTTCCTTCAGGGTGCAAACATAGCCACATTTCTTTCTTCCGTCTCTTCAAGCCAAGACCCAACCAGGGCAATAAACTGGAAAAAAGAAATTAAATTAACACAAGAAACCGGTATCATTCAATAATATACATGCGCCATAAATAATTCAACAATACACAGGCACCATAAGCAAAGACTTGTGTAGCTGACTTCATATATGAGTAGATAATGAGTAACAAGATCACGCCCTGATATTTCCCTATTATCGGCCTAATAACCTCATGATTCCATATAAATAACAAAGCAACTTTGCCAAATAAAGCCTGCTACCTGCGCAGTTGTTTTAATGCAGTCTCCACCATCTCCTTTTCAAGGGAAACTGCACTCCTGAATTCCAGTACATAGTACTGTGGGTACAGAGCTCTCTCGTAGGACTCCTTCGTTAGGCCTACTTTCACCATCCACGTGACAGAAGTATCCTCTTCCTCCTTCTCCTTCCCCGCCTCTCCTTCCACCCAGGGATCATCCTCGTTCACGTTATGAGGATTCTTGCCCTTGTTTCTGGTGGTGCCCTTGTTGTTGGTGTCTGAGGGACCTCTACGATCCTTAGGTTTCCTGGGAGGAGCTGAAGACCCGAAAATCGAATCAGCGAAAGGAAAGATATCGTCAATGTCTTCATTACTGCTGTCCTCTGATGCCTCGCTTTCATCTGGTGCATTTTCCTTCTCTGCTGAATCAGTAGCAGCAGCAGAATCCTCACTAGCAGAGGCACCGTTCACAGCAGGATCAGAGTGACCTCCTTCTTCAGCGGCGCCTGTAGTACTGGCATTTAAACTGCCATTATGGTCATCAGAAATAACCAATTCATGTTCTGCAGTTTGGGGTATCTCCTCGCTATCACGTGACAACAGGTTGTCCTCCATCTGATCGATTTTCGCGTCTTCTTCCTCAATATACAAAACTGCGTCTATAGTCTTCTCAACTCGAGCGCCTCCTTCTCCTCCTCCTCCCCCTTCCACGGGCACCTTAGCGTCGTTCTCCACGGCCATTTCCGGATCCGCTGCCGCCTTGACCACCATTTCTGGCGTCGGTCTCTCGAGGCAGAGGTGGTCGTCGAACCTCGACGTTATCGACGCCAGCCACGACATGACAGTCTGCCACACCCAGCCCAGCACATCTCGTAAGGATGACTGCATGGCATGGGACGACGACATGGGATGGTGACCTGACCCCTACATCTGGAACGAGAAGAGAGGAAGAAACGTGTCTCAGTTTATACCCAGATTTTACTGCTATTTGCCAATTTACTCAATTTCAGCTTAACTTACTTTGCAAACGAATGTAAAAACGAAGTAATAGTTTAATCTAGAATACAAACATTGCTTTCGATACCCAAGAGACGGGTAACTCAGAGCGTTTCATAATTTCATTAGGTATAGTCACGAGTTTATGAAATATTGATCAGAGAATTCTGATCAACGCAGTTGTCAATCAAGCATTAATAATAATAATAAACACATAAAATAATAACCAAAGCAGTACATTTTTTCTTCAGCGTAGGCCTATACTGTTTTTTTTTTTTATCTGTCCATACGCCTGTGGTGTTTTTGTATGGTAACACTGCGTCCCGGGCTTTAGATAGTTACATTCAGCGTACATTCAACGATTCTAATAATATCCTATTTCGAATATTAACGGTATAATTCGCATATAGTAAATTATTAAAACACTTTTCAGTTACAAATGTACACCCAGATATCCTTTTATTTACCTAAAACTTACAATTAGCGTAACTATCTAAAGCCCGGGACGCAGTGTTACTATACAAAAACACCACAGGCGGATGGACAGATAAAAAACAAAGAAAAAAAAACAGAGTATAGTAACAAGACCAAACCAAACACACAGAGAACAGAAACAAAAGTACTACACGAAATATGACGAGAAACTTGGGGACCCAGGGAGAGAGAGAGGTCTGCTATCTGTTTACATAGAAATTGGCATAACATCTAGCTGCCTCTGCTGCTGTTGCTGACGGTTCAGCAGGTGGTTTCAGCACTACTTGGGAGGAAAGAAAATAGGAACTAAAAAGAGAAAATAGCGCGAAGGGGTAAATCGTTGAGAATTTGGCAACACCAGCCAAATTTCTCTGTGGAGTTCATTCCCTGAAGGTATTGCGCACATGCGTTTTCAAAAGCTTTGTTGTACATATTTTACAACTTTTGAGAAGATTACGTTGGAAACAATTGAAAGTTTGTTTTCGAAGGCTACGTTTTTCGTTAAGTAACAGCTGTCAAAAGATATAAGCTTATTCATACTGAACTGTCTGGTTACCTCACTCAAAATTCATTTTCAACTGAAGGTGGAGTCCTTATTAACTCAATTTAACTCAAATAAAACTTAATTGCGTCCTCAGCCTGACTATCGATAACACATCCCACTGCTATATATCAATAAGGGGATAATCTAGATGAAGATAACCCAACAATTTAAGTCTACATCACTGATACTGAACTTGTAGTTGTCTACTCCGGCTGAGAGTGTGTCCGGGACTCCTTATTTCTGGTATTATACCAGCGGCGTGAATAAAAACCATCGATGCAAGATATTATATAAAACTCTGCTTGGTCAGCGCCATCGATACTTAAATATCACTGACTCTCCATTTAATTCGCGATTATCAGATTAACCGCTCCTATGCCAAGCATTTCTCTCGCTTTTCAATGACATTCTAGAACATACACATCCATGAATATGACGGCTCTGATCAGGCGAGACGGGAACTGTTAGGGAGAATGACGTCATTTGACTTTTTGTTTTTATTTAACAATCCGGACATACCAGAGCTTACGTCGCTATGACAGGAAATCGCTACGAACGTTTACTGGCGAAATTTTGTTAATTTTTTCCTTAAATTCTCGACAACAGCGCTTCTTGGGTTGTCGAGACGCCAGATAACGCCACACAATCAAAGTATATCAATTATCTAACACACAATTGAAATAATAGAGAAATGGTCACCATAGTTTCTGGTTAAATGGCTGCGGTTTATACAGTTGCCAATCGTGATAATAGTACTACAACTAGATTATGACCTGCGATTTGTGTCCCTTTCAATATCTACATCGACTTTTAAGGACTATGAAGATTTAAAGAAACAGATAAAGGAGGCAATAAAGTTAATTTGTTTAACTATATAAAAAATAAGGCGAAAGGAATATTAGCAGACGTAATTAGTCAAATTGCAGAGGCCTACCAAAGGAAGGAGCCTATAATGACCGGAAAAGATCTGATAGCTAAAGTTGAAACGTATATGGTAGAATTGTTGAGCAAGCTGTCCTCTATTGAAGTGACGTGTCGCTTCTGAATGTGAACGAGTGATAATAGACGTATTTGTGAAATAAGATTACGTAGAGATATAGGAAGAAGTTGTATGAAGTTCAGCTTTAGACACTGGTATAAAAAAAAAACGTAAAATTGCACGGGGAATGGGTTGAATGACGCAATCTACGTTGGGGTATCAGGGGATTGTGGGGAGGGGGTGGGTGTAGGAACGACGTGTTACTGGTGATAAGCCTTAATGTGGGGGCAGAAGTTATGGAAGTTCTCTCTACACAGGACGTATACACCCACATACACATATTTGCTTGTATGTTAAACTTCCCCCACTAGCTCGATTCAGCACTTGTGTCTTGACTGTTCATTTCAAAACATGCGTTTTGTCATGTAATTACGCCATAATAATAGACTCTAAATATAGAATTAAACTTATTATTTCGAGGACGGAAAACAATATTTGCGCGAGAGCAAGCGCGTATACATGCTAAGGAAATGCATTCAGAAACATTCTTGTGGTGCTTGGGACTTGGTGCAATCTCAAATCGTAGTATAGAAGAAGACGATCAATAAAACTGAGCACGACCGACGTTTGTTTGTATGTGTCTGTATGCAATACGAAAGAGCCATTAGTAACCACAAAACGTACGTACGATGTTATAATAAAAGCTCTGTTCTAATAAATGGCTCAATGTAGCGCATATACCAACCCATCCCCCAAAAAACAGAGGCGAAATGAAAGGATTATGATACGAATCACTCGAAATCATTCACAATTCACACTAATGTCTTCCACATGAACTGAAATTGTTTCAATCCCTCGTTAAAATTAAACTTATTTCTGTAATACTTGTTTTACTACGACGTGATTTTCCAGTCTTTGGACGGTTTTATTTTATTTGTTTCTCAATAAATAGATAAGTTTTGTATATTTTCAAAGAATAAAATTTAAAAACAAACGAACGCAAACAATTAAAACAAAAGTGCGAAGGAATTAAAGCCAAAAATACGTTCACTCGATGAAGATACAAGCAAGCAAAGCTCCAATACGAATATACCACCTCCTCCTCCTCCTCCTTCCATTATCCTATTCCTCCTCCTCCACCGTTCAACCCCTCCTCCTTCACAAACGATCATAGCGGACTGGTGTGTTGGTGCGCTGCCGCCGCCTCCACCACCATATCTCCAACATCAGCGCGCACACGACGTAACGATCAACACTGTGCAGCGCAAAATCCGCTCTACGAATTCCTTTTATTCGACACCGACGGCATCGACTGTCTGTCAATGTCGAATGTCCACGAAAACTACCACACACTCTATTCGACTAGTCGTCCTTAGACAACGTCGAAAAATTCGCCCTGTAATAATCACGAGCCGCATACTTTTCTCATGAAACAATATCGTTGTTGCTAACCCGATCTAAGTACGACTGGGGACGACTTCACCCGATTCATAATAAAACGCCGGCTATCTTCAAGAAATCGCCGACTGTTCCCCCTTACCTGTAATGGCGAAACGAACGTAAGGGCGAAGTGTATTATTATAATCCGCTGGGGACACTTGGAAAGCGTCTCGATGTCCTGGGGAGTGTCGGCTTATAACGTAGTTGCTGCTGCTGCTCCCTTTGGTGGCTCGGGACTTCTGGCAGCGGCCAGGGACGAGAGACCCACCATGCAGGGATCGCCTCGGTTGGTGGTGATGATGATGGCGTTCGCTAAGGTGTTTATCGCCAGTGCTCGCCACATGGTGCAATGTTCAGCACACTGTACATTTTGCTCTCTCTCTCTCTCTCTCTCTTCATTTAGATTGTAGGCCTATGGGCAAGTGCCATAAGCCCGTCGCCACCAGTCATCATCTTATACCAAATCGCACCCAATAATTCATTAAACCGAACAGCCAATAGGCTATAATAGCTATCTACATAATAGTTTATCTCATATGGCGCAATAAGAACATGAGGCAGAGGAGAAATGGGAAGAAAAAACGCAAAGTTTTCCTCTTGTTCCTTACTAGCTAGAGCGAGGCAGTAACGAATAAAAACAGTATCACATCATCTCAAGTCACATGACGCAACGCAAATATGTTATAGTTGATTTTACGTGTTGGTTCTTGGTACGCTGTGCCGTTTTCTCTTCTATTCTTATTTTTATTGAGTCGTATCCTTTTTATCCTTTTATTTATTTATTTTTTTGTCAAAACGTATACTCGCAAGGAATTGTAAAATGAGACGAGACGAGTTTTATTCGTGGAAAATGTTCTAAGTAGGATGAGTCATAGTTGTTCTCGACTTCTCGTAAGGTTGAAAGGGGTGTCGTCATCATAGAATCTGTTTCATCCTGTTCATTTTGGGAACTTACGCTCCAAAATCTCGGTATTTTTTTAACTTTAAACATTATATCAGCAAGGCGTGAACTAGCCTCCGCAATAGATGCAAATATTAGCAGCCGATAAGCTGCACAAGTTAGGTTTCTTTGCTTATTGAATAATGCTGATATGACATCGCCGTTATCATACACGATTCGGTCTTACACAGACAGTACTAGGTTCAGTATCTGATTTAGCGTTTCGGCAAGATCGTCACATTTATGTTTTCGAGACGATTTCTTAAGGAGTTAAGAAAGTTATCAGCTAGTTTTTTTACTCACTTAAATCACCAGGAAGCCTTTTTTTTTATCTCAACATTATCATTTAAGCTATCAAGAAGCAAAACATTTTAATTGTTCAGTATTAGGCCTATATGTATTAGGGCTTGTGCCTTGTATGATAAGGCGCCCTATGAGGTAATGTTAGACTAGCGATAATCTTACGCTAAGTCGGTTGGTATTGCACTTCCATCTTCAATGGAGTGTCTGGGGGTTTGTAGATCATTTACGAAGTCGGTATTATCTTGTTGGTTATTACGACGATGTGTTAAACTCATGGTGAGGAGGTTCTTGTAGAAAACACTAAGTATAAAAAATTATATATTCTTCTGAAGTTTTACATGGTGAAGATCAGATATGATTGTACAAGTCTTCTAATAACGATAGCTTGATCGCTTCTGCCAATGATGATGGCTAATCCTATTCCTCTACATGATAAAGCTTAGGTAAAGAGGTACAGGTCTTCTAATGACGATAGCTAACTCTGTTCTTGCCCGATCTACCATCTCTGTTACAAGATTATGAAGGAACAGACAGTAGTTCGAACATATGAACATACATACAAATGACATAGTTTCATACGAACACACAATCAAAATGAGACACGCTACAGATCACGTAGGCCGTTTGAATTATAGGTCGGGGTAGTTGTCTCAAGCAGGGAGCTTGGACTAATGTTTATAAACAATTGAATGACTACAGGTGACGGCATGTTATCTTAGCCTACATACTTATTGTCATCTTTAGCGTCTCTAGTCTGATCACATTCCTGCAAGCAATCTTTTATATATATGGACTAACATTCCATATTTTTATTATGTAAACACTTACATATGTCTATGCTCTAAAGAGATCCACTACTGTTTGCGAAGTGTTAGCATTACCACTAAATTAGGATATATGATTCCATTATTATGAAATGAAATAGCCTTGCATATTTTCCTTCTTGTGAATGAACACTACATTTCTCTTATTATTTTTTTCAATTCCCTGATATTTTTTGTTTTAGGCTATATGTTTCTTCACCGTGCTACGTATCATGGTCACTGTATTATCCCTAATAGTAGGCCTACCTCTAGGGGCAAATCAACAATATTACCTCCATCAGAAGTCTACCTTTCATAGATTTTACAGGAATCCTGTGCAGATATTATTAATAATATTTTTTCATCAACTTTATCTGCATAAATTATCATGTCAGTTGTATTAGGAGCAGTCACTGACATCCCTCATCTTCTTTAGGTTATTAATCTTGAAGTCAACGGCCTGGTAATACCCTTTGCTTTTTTTTTATATATATATATTCATTCACTATAGCAGTGCCCAGTATAAAAATATTTAGGGCATAACAACTTTATTCTCCCGGAGTCATCATTATTGATGTCCTCCAAGAAACCACGTTTCTTGTGATACTAATAATCAAAGTCATATTCTACTAAATCATTATCTTTTCCTATGTCATATTTTGAAAGCGGAACCAATCATTGCAGTTCCAGTGACACTTGTATTTCTATCAAGGGATTGTGTAAGTAGGACAGTACAAACAATTCAGAAGAAATAGAAAGAGTTAGATCTGGTCCTTTCAGTAGCCATGGTACAAAATGCTATATATTGACTCTGGCTCAACAAATCCCTAGATATATTGATACTTTCATGAAATGGAATTTATATAAAGGATCGCTTTTCTCTGTTGCAGCCTATATATTACCCTTAGCCTTGAATAACTTTTATTGTTGTAGTTCTAGATTAAAACCACCTGCATCTATTTTGAGAACTGAATTGTTTGCTACGTATGACTATTCAACATATTCATGTCCTGTCAAATCCATATCTTTTCCTCTATCGGATTTGCAAATGGGACAAGTCCCCGTTCTTCTTTCGCCAGCCATATAGTTAAATTGACCACTAGAGATCGCTCTAAAGTGTTGATAACTGTTAATTCATCGAATTCATTTGCGAGTAAATTGTAATAATGATGATCGATATCAATGCAAGAGAGCTCATGACATCTGTTTGATTATATATAGTAGCTACTAAGCCTCACGTGATGGCATGGACTAATCACTAATTCTTTAGTAAATGGAATGACATGCGTTAAAGAATTAATGTATTAGCATATCAGCTATAATGATATATGTGTTTTTTTTCTCTCTCTTTTTTTTTGTAGTACAATGGTGTATTTTGGGTCCACGAATGAGCACCTACAGCCCTACAGAAATCAGAGAGAAGAAGAAGCGTTTGTTGATAGTTGGCCCCAAAGGAAAGTCCCATCCATCTTTCTAAATCAAAACAAATGACTATAATTAGACATTTTAAGTCGAAATCACCGACGAAACTATAAAACTGAAGTGACTAGAGTGTCTTAATTCAAGCCAGAGGCGTTAAATGAGGGTAAGATGGATCGGAAAGGGCCGAGGAGCGCCAAGCCGAAGAACGTCCCCCTGCCTGGCAACTTAATCACTTTGGGCAAGAACCCCGGCCGGACCGATACCCAGATCGACAAGGCGTCCGCCCATTCGACCGCTTATTCCGCCGGGAAGTCCGCAGGTAGGCGTGAGAGGAACTCTCAGTATCCAAACAAGCCCTTGGAGAAGGTTTCCAAAGCCGAGGTTTAAGCAACTACCTAGGGTAAAAAACCGTAGGATACAGAGTGGACCGTGTACAATCAGCGTGAACTATCCCCAAAAAAGTACATTATAACGCGTCCTGACATCGGAGATGAGCATCAGTCACGACTTGTTGTTGGTGAGACACGGAGCTAAAGACCTCTACTCTCCTTTTGAAGTAAGTATTTTCTCCAAAGTTAGAAATTAAGGCCAAATTTAAAGCTTTAAACAGAGGGTAGTGAAAAGGGTGGCCAACGCAGTGCAAATCTCACCAAAACGCTTTCGAAATTTTTACTTACGCTTAAATATTTTAGAAGATTGACGCCATCTCAATGTTTGCGGGGTCGCTTGTGTCAACAAACTTCCCATTACCTGTGATAAATCCGCACACCACTTGAACCCATAGACGCTGGGGCACTTTCATCACAACAATCGGAACACGGTCCCTAACCACGACGTTTTAAAGGAAACTACTGTTTTGGTAGAAGAAGACGACGAAGCGTGCACTAGATGATTATTTAGATAAATAGTAAAACATCAATATTTTACATATTTATGATGATTAATTTGAAAATATTTATTATTGAAAAAGTAACTCGATTCTGACTCAAATTTAAGTAATTATTTTTTGGAAGTAGAACGTTCTTTTAAGTCCTCTATTATGACGTCATGACATCTTGACTTTTGTACCTTTTGTAAATGAATTGCTATACTCAACTTTCTTGCAGAACAGTTTACCAGTTATTCATGCAGATTGTTATCAGCTGTTCATGTAATTGTTATAATCATAATGCGCATATATATCTTTATTATTTACTTTTTGGATATATGAAGATGTTTTACTGCCGGATTACTGCCGTAGTGTGACGCAATCGCTTTCGGTCCCTGGGCTTCTGTCTGTTTTCGCACCATAAAAAATTAATGGGGCTGAATTTGCAATGACCAGAAAGTTGTTAAAAGAGGAAAGTTAGCATTGAGGGGCATATGTTTTGATTGAGAAAAATACAAATTTATTCAATAGCTAGCTTGTAAAAAATAATTGATTACAAAAAACTTGATTGACAACTAGGCAGCATACCTACTACCTATGGATTTCAGAAACAGTGCAAGCACATTTTTTGGCAATATTTCTGTAACGAACACTCGTATCAGAACGAGATTTTGCTATAGTGTATTACACCCAGTGCCGTAATTTATAAGGGTATCGTGAATCACTAATCATAAAGAATAACGACACTTGTCCTTGTACCAAGAGACAAAAACTCCATTATGCAGAAATGGATACGAACACGTGTAAAAAGCTCCACCTACCCTCTCCACCCAACCTACACCTGTCCTTCTTCCTGTCTTCACCTCCCTTTCTCTCTCTCTCTCTGTTGCCAATTGGTATGTGTTCACCCTCCAAACTGGGTATAAGACTTACACAAAATGTGGAAATTGGTGAAATTAGCCTATGCATTGGAAGTATATATGCATAAATATTAAAGCAATTTTATCTTATAGCATTACTAGACAACTAGAATTCATGGTGTCTAGGTCCTTCTCCTCTCCTGACGTGTCGAGTGTGGAGGAGGGCGCTAGATACCCTGACGTAGAGTTGTACTCTGGGTCCTCTATCCGTTCGTCTTCGCGCGAACGGGTAGAGGATCCTTCTAATCACCCGACTTTTGCCTCCTCAGGTGCGGTTGCCGCGAAGGATGACCTCGGACAGGTGTGGGCATCGTTGGGGCTGCAGGGCGTGCCGAGTGTCCAGGGGCTGCTCTATCATCTCGCTGGCTCCGTGGCGGTCACCCATGCAACGGTCACGACCACCACCACGACCCTTACAACCCCTGGCTATGCTTCACCTCCTCACCTGGTGTACACCCAGCACTCGGTTCTCTGTAACACCCACTACATCGGTGCAGGGGTGGGCCAGTCGCCGTAACTAGGGGGAGTGTGATGCCGCCACCACCTGGGTTTGCCGTGCTGCCGCGACCGGACTTCATGTGCCCGAAGAGCTCGCCCCTGGACCTCCCACCGGTACCTAGGGATGTCTGTGCCGCTGGTTCGACCACCTGTACCGCCCACACAGTCTGCCGTACCTGCCGTGACCACCGTGCTGTACCTGTACCTGCTCCTGCTGTCTCGTCTGCCGTTCCTGTGATGTTCGCACCTGCTGATGTTTGTTCCTGTTTCCTGGCGCCGCTGCTCCCGATGCGGGTCTGTTCGGACAGGTACGTCCGGGCCCTGTTGCTTCGGTAACAGCAGCCCCGGTTCCGTCCTGGATGACAGATCTGACGTCGGTCCTGAGGAGGTTGACGAAGAAGAAGAAGAAGAGGAGGAAGGTGTCGTCGTCGTCTTCATCGTCTTCTTCGTCGTCGTCGTCGTCTGCCGCCTCTTCCCCTTCTTCTTCTAAGGCTCCCCGCCGAAGAAGAAGAAGGTCGCCTCCCCCCCCCCTAAGAAGTCTCCTTCGGGAACTTCTAAGGGCCCGTCTCGCTCTGGTGAGACGGGGGGTTTCTTCTTCCGCTGGTCGCCCTGCTTCCCTTCGGGCGCAGGACCCGTCTCTTCTCCCGCAAGGAAGAAGACTACGGGGACCAGAGGGGTGCCGGCTAACACCGGCACTTCCTCACCTGCTGTCGTGGTTTCTGGCAGCGCAGCAGGGTCCTGCTCGGACCGCATCGTTCGCGAGAGGTACCGAGTGTACGGTCGACCTACCCAGCGACCGTGCAGCCAGGAACCAGACCTCTGAGTCCGCTCAGCGTCAGGTTCACGGCACGGAGCGGAAGACTGGTGACAGCCGCTCACAAGCGACTCTCACCAGGCCAGCTCTCGCTCTCGCGGCGAGCAGCTGGCTACCCGGGCGGACGTGACGGTCCATGACCGGCCACCGGGCTGAGGCTGGGAAGAGGTCCCCCAGTTCGCCGGCACCAGCCACGGCTGGTACCAGCGAACTGACGCACCGTGAGGATACGCCACCGATCTCACCGTGACAGTGGAGCTCGCCGGTCGCCTGACCGTCGCTCTCACAGAGAGCGATCGGGTACGGCGACCAGCACCAGCTCCTCTGACACACGACCCAGACCGGGGCCGCTGTTCTCGGTCCAGCCGTTCTCCACAGCGAGACGGCTCGACTAGGTCTGCAGCTCGATCGCCACCCGCGGGTTGGCGATCGCCTGCAGTCCTCCAAGCCCACTGGTTCTACCAGCGAGCGAGGAGAGAGCGTCAGGTCTTCCTCTCCCATACCTTCAACCTCCTCTGGGCGGGTTACACCGGGAGGGGCGAGGTATTGAGGAGTGATCGTGAGGGGTGCGCCCCTCAGGATCCCGACCCACCGCGTCGTACGCACCAGGCTCGGTTCTCGGACCAGCCAGGTCGTACGCACAGGTGGTTGGAGGAGACCGAGAGGGGGCTGTCGCTGCTCCTCTCCTTGAGGGAGGAGGGTCTCGGGAGGTGCTCCTGTTTGAGGGACTGGACGTCCAACTCCGCAGGATGCAGTCCCCCTGAGATCCAGAGGAACTTTGCCGAGGTTATTGCGCTGATTCGTCAGCACAACGACCTCGGGGAAGGATCGCCGCTCCCACCATCCGAGCCCACGTCCCGGCTCGAGTCGTTCTGGGGCCCGAAGAGGGAACCCAGACCGACGGTGGGTTTGCCGCGTTCGGAGCTTGCGGACTCAGTGCTGGACCAGGTTGAATCGCTTGTCTCCGGACAAGACGGTTCGCTCAAGTCTGGCAGGTCGAGCAAGCTGCTTCCACCTCCTCTGCTACGACAGCGGCGGTTTTACGTGCCATCTGAGGACCCGATGCCGCCCAAAGCACCAAAAGGTGAACCGGAGTTAGCTAGGCTGACTCCGGTGTGTCTCTGCAACAGCTCCTGTCCGAGAACCTGTGGTTCTCGCAGCAAGAGGCTCTCGGCTTGGAATCTACCGCCATGGCAGCTTTCCAGGCCGTCTCCTGGCTAGATCTGTGGTCCCTCACAGTATCTAAGGTCGCAGCCAACTCCGGGGGAATTTCTCCCGAAGATGACTCGGCCTTCAGGAGAATTTGCCAGTCTGGGGGAAGAGCCATCTCCTTCCTTGCCCACCAGACGGTGAACCTGTGGGCCAACCTGGTTCTCCGACGAAGGGAACGCTGTCCTTACTCGGGTTTTCTTTCAGAGCGGCCGGGCGTGAAGCGGCGTTGGGACTTCGAAACGGACCTCTACGGAGTTCCACGTCTCTCTTCCCAGGAGAGATGGTGGACGCTGCGGTGGACAGACGGCGCACTGACGACAGTTGACCGTCTGGTTCACCAGGCAGTCTCGAAGGCTTCTGGGCAGCCTCGGACTACGGCCAAGTCTAAGAGCTCGGCTAGCGCTTCCTCGGCGGCTAAGACGGTTGCTGCGTCGAAGCCCACGGGGGAATGACTCTGTCTTCTTCGACTTCTGGCAAGGGGAGCCGTAACCAGCCCTCCTCCCTCCAGCCCTCCTCATCCCGTGAGGCTCTGGGAAGAAGTCGAAGAAAGGGGGGAAACGCTAGGGACGGCGTTCCCCCTCACCTGCTGCCGGAAGTGGGGGGGTGCCTGGCCAGCCATTGGGCAACTTGGCAGCGCTACGGCGCCGAGACCTGGAATTGTAGATGTCCTTCGGGAGGGATATCTATTACCCTTCGAATCTCGGCCACCCCTCACCTCCAACCCGGTCCAACAGCAGTCGTACGTTCCAGGGTCATCGAAGGACGTAGCACTGAGACAGGAGATAAAGACCATGCTGAGCAAGAGAGCTGTAGAGATCGTCACGGATCAGTCACCGGGCTTTTACAGTCGACTCTTCCTGGTGGAAAAGTCTACGGGAGGCTGCGCCCGGTGATAGATCTCTCTCCCCTGAACCGGTTTGTTCGCCAGACCCGGTTCACGATGGAGACGGCACGCTCAGTGCTCGACTCCATCAGGGAGAACGATTTCATGCTTTCAGTGGACTTGAAGGATGCGTATTTCCAAATACCCATTCATCAGTCCTCCAGAAAGTACCTCCGCTTCATCCTCGACGGGACGGTGTACCAGTTCAGGGCACTGTGCTTCGGTCTCTCAACCGCCCCACAGGTGTTCACAGCGAGTGTTCACTCTGGTGTCTGCTTGGGCCCATTCGCACGGGATAACGTCTGATGAGGTATCTCGACGATTGGGTTAGTCCTGGCGAGCTCTAACCGCTCCGCAGTTGCTACAGGACAGGGTGGATCGACTGCTCGAGTTCTGCCACGATCTGGGATCGTGGTGAACTTCGAGAAGTCCGATCTCGAGCCCAGAACAGAGGATTAAGTACCTGGGTATGCTGATCGACACGGTAGCAGGGCGAGTCTTCCCCGCAGACTCGCGGATCAGCAGATTCAGAGAGGCAGCCAACCAGTCCTGTCTCGGCAGGACAGGTAGCTCAGCGATGGCAAGTCGTGATCGGACACCTGTCCGTCGCTCGAGAAGTTAGTCCCTCACGGGCGTCTTCACCCTGCGGTCTCTTCAGTGGAGACTAATGGAGAGTTGGTCGCAGGCGACGGATCCCCCAAGCTTTCCAGTTGTCACTGACACAGGAGGTGAGGCAGGACCTAGCCTGGTGGCTGGACGACAGGAACCTCTTAAAGAGGAGTGCCTCTGCGCACTCCCCCCCGGACATGCCAGCTGTTCTCAGACGCATCGACCGAGGGATGGGGCGCACACCTGGAGGAGTTGCTGACTTCAGGAGTGTGGGACGAGAACGACAAGCACCTTCACATCAATGTACTGGAACTCAAGGCAGCGTTTCTCGCTCTCCAAGAAGATTTTCAGGACCGCTTGATGGGACACTCAGTGGTGTTGATGTGCGACAACACCACGGTGGTGGCTTACGTCAACAAACAGGGGGGCCTAGTGTCTCTCCCGTTGTACCAGTTGACTCGGCAGGTGCACGAGTGGGCTCAGGCACACTCAATAGAGCTGTCGGCACGCTACATTCCAGGGAAGAGGAATGTAGTAGCAGACACGCTCAGCCGTCAGGGATCTCAGGTGATAGGGACCGAATGGTCTCTACACCAGGACGTGGCGGAAAGGCTCTTCGACCTGTGGGGGCGACCAGTCGTGGATCTGTTCGCCACCCGGCACAACAGGAAGCTCCAGGTGTTCTTCTCGGCCGTGCCGGACCCATGGGCGCAGCTGCAGAGGACGCTCTTCAAACACCCCGTGGGACAACCTCTTCGCCTATGCCTTTCCCCCGTTCAGCCTGATTCGCAAGGTGATCAGTCGAGCACTGGTCACCCCCGAATCTCAGGATGATCCTGGTGGCTCCCAAGTGGCCACAGGCCATTTGGTATCCGGACCTGCTGGTTCTTCTCGCGAGGACCGAGAGAGATTCCCCCTTGGCACAACCTTCTCGCCCAGCCACACGTCGAGCGGTACCACCGAGCAGTCCAGTCCCTACGTCTTCACTGGCTGGCTGTTATCCACCATCTCTTGCGAACGAGAGGCTTTTCTCGTAGCGCAGCAACAGAGATGGCTGGAAACGTCCGTCAGTCCTCTGCAGCTGTGTACCAGGGGAAGTGGGCCGTCCTTCTGTGGTTGGTGTCGTAGACGGGGTCTATCTCCTCTCAGAGCCACTCTTCAGCAGGTAGCGGATTTCATCTCTCGTTTTTCTTCGCCGAGAGAAGCTCCTCTCAGTCCCCACAGTCAAAGGATACAGAGCTTCCTTGGCGCTCGTCCATGAACTGAGGGGGTTGGACATCTCGAACTCGTTCGAGATTTCCTTGCTTATGAGGAGCTTCGAAAGGTTTCCCTTGCCCACCCAGGGAACTCAGGCCCCCTGCGTGGGATGTGACTCTCGTCCTTAGGAGTTTGACTCGAACGCCGTTCGAGCCACTCCGGGAGTCGTCAGACAGGGATCTGACCCTCAAGACCCTCTTCTTGCTGGCCCTGGCATCGGCGAAGAGAGTAGGGGAACTTCATGGTCCTTTCCTATGATGTACGACACTCCAGGGGATGGGGATCCGTGACGCTCGATTTCGTCCCGAACTTCGTTGCGAAGACTCAGAAACCGTCGGTCCCTGACGACAGGTTCGAGTCATTCCACGATTCCCTCCCTAATGGACTTCACCGATAATGATGCGGATGAGATGCTGCTCTGTCCTGTGAGGGCGCTACGGCGCTATCTGAAGAGAACTCGACACCTCAGGCCTGAGTGTCGACGCCTCTTCGTTAGCACCGGGGTCACCAAGAAAGAGGTATCCAAGAACACTCTTTCTTTCTGGCTGCGTGAGGTCATCAGGAGGGCGTATGAGGCCTGATGGTAGTGACGACATCCGTACGTCCCGTCCGAGAGCTCACGAAGTCAGAAGTATTGGCCCGTCGTTGGGCGTTCCGTAAGAACTTCTCCGTGGCGCAGGTCCTGAAGGCAGGGGTCTGGTCTAACCAGACTACCTTTACGTCCTTCTACCTTCGGATATTGCCCACAGGTCCTTGGATACATTTTTCCTTGGGACCCGTGGTGGCTGCTCACAAGTTGTGTAGCTAACCCAGACCCTCGCAGGCTGAACAGCATCGAGTCCTGGTGTGACTGTGTGGATGGATGTGAGTGAGTGAGTGACTGGCTCTCTCTTTCCCATCTTTTCCTTCCCCTCTACCTGTGGGCAGAGGCCATGGTCGTCACTACGCTGGATGAGGACGAGATGCAGGTGAGCTATATGACAGAGCCCCATCCTATCCCTTTCACTAGGGATAGGAGCAGTAATCCACCACTTCCTTCTACAAGGGGGGGTGGGGGAAGTGGATGCCTACAAGAGTCAAACCCATGACTTTATATTTGCTCCTGTACAGGAACAGTTCTTACATTGCTGGTACGAAGAGATACGCATGCCTCTCTCTTAGTACTCGGTCCAGAGGTCTGACCATTGATCCTGCGGTGCACACCCCGATCAATCGGACAGAGGCTTGGATCCCTCCCTCGCTCTTAACGACCAGGGAGGCTTCCAAGGTTGGGCGACACAGTCTGTTCACAAAAGACTCAGATTCCTCCCACCAAGAAGTGAGTCTTCCTATTGTAAAAGGACCGAAGGTTTGTATGCCGTGTCGGAACAAATGACAATTTGTCTAAAATTGCATTTTTCCTAACTATACAAACCTGAGGTCCTTTTACACAATAGTCCCACCTCATGCCACCCCTCACTCTGCAGTTTTTGCTTGGGCCAAAAGCAAAAGTGATTTGTTTACCTCCCAGTCGCGCGCGCGCGCCTGTCGGAACAAGCAGTTAACTACCGAACCCCTTGTTCGAAAGCTTACGACCTATCCAGCTGCCGCTAGTACCTTCCTATTGTAAAAGGACCTCAGGTTTGTATAGTTAGGAAAAATGCAATTTTAGACAAATTGTCATTTTGAAATAACAAAGTAAAGTTAAACTAAATAATGAGTAAAGTAAACAATTAAGGGAATAAAGCTTTGCACATCATAAACAGTGTTTTGTTCCGACACGGCATACAACCTTCGGTCCGTTTTACAATAGGAAGGTACTAGCGGCAGCTGGATAGGTCGTAAGCTTTCGAACAAGGGGTTCGGTAGTTAACTGCTTGTCCGACAGGCGCGCGCGCGCGCGACTGTAGGTAAACAATCACTTTTGCTTTCGCTGCTGGCGTGTGGACGTGTATCATCGCTCTCTGCCCGCTTCATCGTCGTTTGCTTTCGCATGATTGTGTTTTTCTTTTTCTATGTATCTAGTGAAACTGAATTGTAAGTACAATCATTTCATTGAATTCAATTGTGAATTAAAGGATCTTGGTTCACAACGCCTCCGAATTACCCGAGTGCCGGGACTGAAGGGCGTAATTGCGGAATTCATTTTCCCAGAATGATCCTCGTATTGTGTATGCTCGGTGCCGAGGGCGGGAGCGCTCGCTCCGAGCGTATATTGGGTTGGAAATGTGTAGATGAAAATCGTAAGTAAGTGCTCTTTTCATTTATAATTTTTTGACCTGTATGCCCGTTGCCGAACGAATGCGCTCGGCACGGAAACTTATTCAGTATGAAAGTGGATCGCAAGTACAGTATTCTTTTTTCATTTTCATATATTATTTTTTATTGTAGCAATACTCATTTTGGATCGTTTCCGAGCTTGCCCGGAGATTGATCCTTCCCCCTTTTTAAATTTGAATGAAGTGAAATCGCAAGTGCAGTTCTTTTTCATTTTCATTTTTTTATTGAGATTGCATTGTTTGACTGGGATCAATGTTCCGCTATTCACGGGAATTGATCCTTCCCCTTTTTATTTGTATGAAGTGAAATCGCAAGCGCAGTAGTCTTTTCATTTTCATATATTTGTTGATTGCATCATTTCATTATGGATCAAGGTTTCCAGAAACCTTGATCCATAAAGGTAAGGAATGAACCTTTCACCCTTGCGCTCGGTACCGAGGGCGCAAATGCGCTCGATCCGAGCCCTTATTCATTGTGAAAGTGAATCGTTTTGCAAGATGCATTTTCATTTTGTTCCTTATTATTGATTGCATCAATTTTATTTGGTTCAAGTTTCCGCTCAGTCAGGGAATTGATCCTTATGCCTTGTATTCGTGCCGATGGCACGATTGCTCTAGGGCTCTTATTTTGTTGTTGGGTACATGGGGACTGTGCGGGGGTGGGGAACGAGACCCCCCCCGCTCAGTTCCCACAGATGACTCTTCCCCTGGGGGGGGGGGAGGTTATCGGCGTTCTTCTCCTCGCCCGATCCGTCGACGCGGGGGAGGGCGCTCGGTGCCCGATGTACATTTGTATTAGGGGTCTTCCACTCGTTCGGGAGGGATCAAACCCCAGCACGAGGGGATTTCCCCCCCTTTTCCCCCCCATTAATCGATACTACTATTATTTCCGCAGGTGCTACTGCCACGAGGGTGGACCTTGGTGAGGTATGGGCGTCCTTCCAATTGCAGAGCGTGCTGGTGTCCAGGGGCTGCGGTTCTATGTCTGGCCTACTGCGGTCCACCCATGGAGTGGTGACCACGCAACCAGGTGACGACGTCCCTCCTCACCTGGTGTACTCGCCTCACGTGGTAACAGTCTTGCCTACAGCCGCTGTGAAGTGCCGTTCGCCGTACCGAGAGGGGGGCGTGCCGCCGCCGCTCGTGGTTGCCGCGCTGCAGCGACCACACTTCCGCTGCCCTAGAACTCGCCCCTGGACCTGCCGCCGGTACCAGGATGTTGCTGGCTGCTGCTCCACTTCCTGTGTTTCCGGTGCTGCCTGCCGTACCTGCCGATTCTGGGCTGACTGTCCATGCAGTTGCTGCGCTGGCTGGCCCTCCCTGCCGTTGCTGCGCTGGCTGTTCCTGCCGTTGCTGCGCTGCTGTCCCTACCGATGATGTGCTGGCCGTGCCTGCTGTTCCTGGATGCCCATACCTGCTGATGTCGTCCCTGTTCGTGGTGGTACTACCCCAGACTTTGGTCTGTCTGTACAGGTGCGTCCGGCCCTGTGGCTTCGGCTACAGCAGCCCCGGCTCCGCCCTGGATAGCAGATCTTACGTCTGTCCTGAGGAAGCTGACGAAGAAGAGGAGGAAGGTGTCGTGGTCGTCGTCTTCATCTTCTTCATCGTCGTCGGCCGCCGCCTCTTCCCCTTCGACTTCTAAGGCTTTACAGCCGAGAAGAAGAAGGTCGCCTCCTCCCTCCTAAGAAGTCTCCCTCGGGAGCTTCTCGGGACCCGTCTCACCTCGGTGGGACGGGAGGGTTCCTTCCGCTGGTCCCTCCTGCTCCTTCGGGAGCGGGGCCCGTCTCTTCTTCTTCCGCAAGGAAGAAGACTACGGGGACCACAGAGGGGTACCGGCTAACACCGGTACTTCCTCGCCTGGTGTCAGTGGTTCTGCCACTGCATCAGGGTCCGTCTCGGCCCTCTCGTTCGCCGGGTACCGATTGTACGGTCGCCTACCACGACCGTGCAGCCAGGAACCAGACCTCTGAGGTCCGCTCAGCGTCAGTTCACGGCACTGGGCGGAAGACTGGTGACAGCCGCTCATGCGACTCTCACCAGACCAGCTCTCACTCTCGCGTGAACAGCTGGCTACCCGGGGTGGGACGTGACGGTCCCACGACCGACCACGGGCTGAGGCTGGAAGAGGTCCTCCCGTTCGTTTCGCGGTGCCAGCCACGGCTGGAACAGCGACGTGACGTGCCGTGAGGACAAGCACCGGTCTCACTGCGACAGTGGAGCCTGCAGGTCGCCTGAACCGTCGCTCTCACAGAGAGCGATCGGGAACGGCAACCAGCACCAGCTCTTCTGACACTCGATATCGGGGCCGCTGTGCTCAGTCCAGCCGTTCTCCACAGCGAGACGGTTCGACCAGGCCTGCAGCTCGATCGTCACCGCGGGTTGACGATCGCCTGCAGCCTTCTCCAACCCTCCTGCTGGTTCTGCCAGCGAGCGACGAGGGAGCGTCAGGTCTGCCTCTCCCGTACCTTCACCTCCTCGGGTTACACCGGGAGGCGAGGTATTGAGGAGTGATCGTGAGGGGTGCGCCCCTCATGATCCCAACCACCGACGCCCTACGTGCCAGGCACGGTTCTTGGACCGACCAGGACGTATGCGCAAGTGGATGGGGAAGACCGAGAGGGCTGTCGCTGTTCCCCCTTCTTAGGAGGAAGGTTCTCGAATGCTCTTGTTCGAAGGGCTTAAACGTCCCACTCTGCAAGATGCTGTGACTTCCGAGATCCAGAGGAACTTTGCCGAGGTTACTGGCGCTGATTCGTCAGCACAATGACCTCGGGGAAGGATCGCCGCTCGCTCCCCCACCAGCAGAGCCACGTCTCGGCTCGAGTCGTTTTGGGGCCCGAGAGGGAACCCAAATCGACGGTGGGTCGGCCGCGATCGGAGCTTGCCGACTGTGTTGAACCAGTAGTCTCTCGTCTCCGGACAAGAAGGCTCTCTCAGTTCTGACGGTCGAACAAGCTACTTCACCTCCTCTACTGCGACAGAGGCGTTTATACGTGTCTTCGACACCGTATTTAAATACCCCCTTCGTCCTCCTGAGGTTTCGACCTCGACAGGACTGGAATGAGTCGGAGCGGTATCGGCTCTCTACTGTCAGGTGTCGATCAACCCCACCCCAGACGACGTTCACAGTGGCGGCAGACACTTACCTACAGTATGAGTTCGTAACCCTCCTCTGGGAAAACGTTTTCTCCTGACGATACGTTTTTCCCAGGCTCTGAGAGGCCATCGCCGTAAGGCGATGGCTGCTCCTTTTCTTCTCCAACTGCTAGATCTCGATTCTACGGGAATCGAGAGGACCACCAGCCGATATCATCTGACGAATTCGGTGGGGGTTTCGCAGAGTGCTTAGAATTCTACGGAATTTCTAGCGCACTCAGAGTGTTCGAGTTTTTTTACGATCTCCAAACACTCAGGCAGACCACGGTCCAAAGTGAGCGAGAATCCCCGATAATTGTTACAACGATAATCGGGAACCTCGCTTATGCTCGAATTCCTGTAATTTCTAGCATTTGGAAGAAAGACTGCTGCTGAAAGAGAGTATCTCACAGTAGGCCGCTTAACCTGGAATAGAGAAGAACGGACGGGAACTTCCAGTTTGGCTTGAACTATCGTCTTCGGTATTCTGTTCACCATTGAAGCTTTCCTTTGGGAAAGACTTCTCCTTCACTCTCTTGACTAGAGAACGAAGGCGGTCGATCTCCAATCCTTATTCTCATTCCTCGAGGGGAAAGATTTAGGATGGAGTCGTGGTACAGAACCTACAAATATACTACGTATATTACCCTCGCGACATGATTCTTTAACAGTTTGAATTGTCCCGTGGGGTAGGCGCATACCGTAGTTAACTCTACGGTTTGTGACCGCGACGAATTGTATCTTAATTGAACTGCAACTCGGGGTTGCCTGCAACCTCCCAGCCGTTATCAGTTTCGATTTTAGATACTTGGTATTGTCATGACAACCAAATCAGCTTTTGTATTTACCGAAATCCGTTTGGCGGTTATATAATTGCTCGAGCGTATTATTTATGCTCGATGGTTTCTAGCCGAACGCATTCCTTCGTGGAATAATGGATTACCTGGCAACTCAGGATGACGAGTCACCGAGACTACTGCGTATTGAACTGCCTGATAGCGGCTCAGTATCAGCTAGGTCTCGGAGATGCACGGTCGGTTACGTCTCTCTCTCCCCTGGTTGGATTGACTACCGAACCGTATCTCTGCCCAACAATCATGGACTTAGGTCTCTGATTAACGGGGATTCTCGCAATAATGAAGGACCATCTACTGCTGTGACGCTCGATTTCATCGCCTTCGACATTGCGAGAATTTTCAACAGAGATATCTCTTGGACTCTTTCATCTTTCTGTTTACCGCACGGTAACAGAAGTCTGTACTAGTCAACCGCTGCATCGCACTGCGATAATGCGAATGATTTTTGCAGACATCTGAGTTTGTCTTCAAAATATCTCGTATTCGTAGGTGTGCAATTTCATTGCTCGCCCCGAATTAACAGATATGTCAGAAGACATCGCCTACTCTCCGACCTGACAGCTCTACTTCCAAATGTTCAGCCCATGAGAAGCAGTTCTTCAGGCAGTAGTTCCCTGTCTTGTCTTCATTACTGGAAGCGCTCCGCTTTTATTGCAACTACGATCCTCACCGACAGCAATCAATAGCGGTTAGCGTTCTCAGTCTTTGTAGCACAGGTTCAGAATCTTGAGATCCTCTCTCGGTTCAGCTGTGAAGACGTAGGTTGCATTTTCTGTACACCTTCGTCTTCAACGTCACATAGTGTTGTTTCTCCTTACCCGAGAATCAACTATACTATGATGATATCTTGCCATCAAGGACCTCGGTCTCTAGAAGGCAATTGACTTTCGCTGTTGGGTCACATGCCTTAAGAGAGTCATCACCTTGCCTTCTGGCATCGGTGACGAACAAATTATTTGTTTAGTCTCTTGGCATAACCCTGTTAAGGCGCAAGGTCACGTGACTTGCTCGGGTGCTTGGACAACTGCCTCCTACCGAACGCAGTCAGTAGGCAGCTGTCAGAGCGCCCAAGTCTGTTACGAACTTCGCTGTGGACTTAGTTCGGTTGTTCCATAACAATCTTTTCTTCGTCCTAACGGCTTGTCACAGTACCCATACCATCGACACCCAACATTGAGTGTCGGTGTCCTATCCACTACCGAGAACAACAACTTCGCTGCAGACGGATAGACCAGTATGGGTACAGGACATCACCGAAGTCGAGAAGAGGGATAGGTCATACGACAATTCCCTTCTTTTCCCCCTCTGAGGTAATTGCATGACTTTGCCTGCGAAGTCAAGCATCCAGGGGATGGGGATTCGTGACGCTCGATTTCGTACCGAATTCGTAGCGAAGACTCTGAACCCTTCGGTTCCTGACGATCGGTTAGAGTCCTTCACAGTCCCCTCCCTAACTGGAACTTCATTCCCGCCTTCGATGTGAAGGAGATCTGCTTTGTCCTGTGAAGCGCACCGCGCTTTCTGAAGAAAACTCGACATCCCAGGCGGAGTGTTGAAGACTCTTCGTCAGCACCAAGATGACCTAGAAGTACACTCCCTCGAGTTACACAAGAACTTCTCCGTGGCGCAGGCTGAAGGCAGGGGTCTGGTACAACCAGACTCTGGCACCTCCTTCTACCTTTTGGATATTGCCCACAGGTCCTTGGATCGTTTTCCTTAGGACCCGTGGTGGCTGCTCAACACGTTGTGTAGCTAACCCAGACCCTAGCAGGCTGAACAGCATCGAGTCCTGGTGTGACTGTATGAATAGATAGTGAATGAGAAAGTGACTGCTTCTCTTTCTATCTTTTTCTACCCCTCTACCTGTGGGTAGAGGGGATACGGTCATTACCCTGCTGGATAAGGACGAGATGCCGGTGAGCTATATGAACAGAGCCCCATCCTATCCCTTTCACTAGGGATAGGAGCAGAATATCCACCACTTCCTTCTACAAGGGGGGGAAGTGGATGCCGACAAGAGTCAAACCCATGACTTTATATTTGCTCCTGTCAGGACAAGTTTCTTTGCACTTGCTGTACGAAGAGATGCGCATGCCCCTCTCTTAGTACTGGTCCCATAGGTCTGACCATTGATCCTGGCGGTGCGACCCCGATCAATCGAGGACAGAGGCTTGGATCCTCCCTCGCTCTTTACGAACCAGGATGCTTCCAAGGGTTTGGGCGAACACCAGTTCCTGTTCACAAAAGACCTCAGATTTCCACCTCACCAAGAAGTGAGTATTCCTAATTGTAAAGGACCGAAGGTTTTGTTATGCCGTGTAGGAACAAATGAACAATTTGTCCAAAATTGCATTTTTCCTAACTATACAAACCTGAGGTCCTTTTACACATAGCCCCACCTCAATGCCACCCTCAGCTCTGCAGTTTTTGCTTGGGGCCAAAAGCAAAAGTGATTTGTTTACCTACCTCGCGCGCAGCGGCGCCTTGTCGGACAAAGCAGTTAACTAACCGAACCCCTTGTTCGAAAGCTTACGACCTATCAGCTGCCGCTAGTACCTTCCTATTGTAAAAGGATCCTCATGTTGTATAGTTAGGAAAATGCAATTTGTGGACAAATTGTCATTGTCTGCTGCGGGCCTCGGAACTGTGTTTGTGGAGTGAGCGCTTGGAACCAGGGAACAGCAACATGGTTTCAGTGAAATGTGGAGTGAATTAATACCAATAATGTGTATAATTACAATCAAATAACACTGTGGAGTTTCAGTTGTGGCTGGCAGAAAGGATAAACCCACCAATTACAGGTAAACTGAATTCAGTTTCAAGCATGACCCCCAGCCAACCCCGGGAATAACAAGTTTTCTACTTCACTAATATCGGCACAAAATGTTTTATTGTGCTGATTACAACTGCAATCTTGAGTAAGGTCATAAACGTTTACATTATATCTGCTAACATTGTTCAAATGAGTGGCTGGGAAGCTGGGAACAAGATGGCGGATATTCCGTGATTAGGACTGGCCAGCCACATGACTGCCGCCATGTTGGATTTCAAATGCTTTGAAAACATATTTTAACGAAGATCTCACATGCTTATTTTAGTTTCGTATGGGGCTTTCAATATATCACATTAGTTGTAAAACTTCATTTTTTGAATGGTATGCTTAGAGTTGTAATTGTATTCTTGTTTCAACCAAGTAAATATCGGAGTGAATAAGACCCGGCCACGTGATGATGGTGGATCGTCCATGATTTGTTTTACCCTATTAATGAAAGTATGAAACTTCTTATTCCCGGGATCATGGTTTGAACTGAAAGTCATTTTTACCTTGTAACCGTTGGGTTTAATCCTTACTCCTCACAACTGAACTCATAAGTGCTTATTTTGATGTATTTATACATTTTGTTCCGCTACGTATACAAACCCTCGGTCCTTTAACAATAGGAAGTTAGCTAGCGGCGGCTGGAAACGGTCGTAAGCCTTCGAACAAGGGGAGAACGGTTAGTTCCTTAACTGCTTGTCCGATACAGTCGCAGGCGCCGCGCAGACTGGGAGGTAACAAATCACTTTTGCTTTCGGCGTGTGTGGGAAGGGGACGTGTTCGCCATCGTCTCTGCCCGCTTGTCGTTTGCTTCAATTTTGAGTATTTGGTTTCTATTTCTGTGTATCATGAGTGATAGTAAGTACTTTTTGTCTCTTTTCATTGATTACAATGGTGAATCATAGGGAAATTGAAAATGTTCATCACATCATCACCGTCACCAGCGCCCTCCAGTCGCCGTAAGTGTGTCCCGGGCTGGAGGGACGTAAATGTGGGGGGGTTTCAGGTCCTTTTGGAGGGTGGACCCCCGGTCAGGTTTGTACTCGTTGTCGAGGGCGAGAGTGCTCTCCTCCGTAGAGCGATGTATGGTTTTGTAATGAATGGTCCGAGGCGCAGTGGGGTGCTGTACGAGGGCAAGAAGAGAACTTAGGCCGGCCAAGAATCATCGGGAAAGTCCAGTGACTCCTTTGGTGACGGACACTTCGTCCTCTTTCCTGCCTCGCCGGCCAGCCCCCACGGTTTTTGCGCCTTCCCCTGCGTGTGGGAGTAAGCGGAGTCCTTTTCCTCTCTCGATCCGTCGAGTGTGGAGGAGGGCGCCCGCTGCCCCGGGACAGGTACAGTTGTATTCGGGGTCTTCTGTCCGCTCTGGGGGGGAATTTCGCCCCCCAGGCGCGGGGAAGCCCCTCCTATTAACCCGACTCTCGCTTACGCAGGTTGTGCAGCAGCGAAGGACGACTTGGGGACAGGTGTGGGATTCGCTGGGACGCAGGGAGTGCCCAGCAATGCCCAGGGGTTGATACAGCGGTTGGCGGGGGGGTCGGGGCCCGTGGTCACGTCATGGTGCGGTGACCACCACGACGACCCATTAACTACCCCTGGCGTAATGAGCATGCCACCACATCTGTATATACGGCCGTCACATAATGTCGGTGACACCCACGGTGGCAGTCAAAAACCTATTGCCGCCGTTCCAAAAGAGGACGATGCACCACCCCTGGATTTTTCCTTGCCGACCACCGGACTCCGCTGCCCCAATAGACACCCCCTGGACGGCCGCCAGTGACAACGGATGTACGGTGACTGTCCGACAGGACGCCTGCTCTCCCTTAGTACCTGCCGTGCCTGCCGTACCTGTGGCCGCTCCAGCGACCTTTTCCATTTCAGGTACCATTCAATTTTCAGATGTTCCCTGCTGTTCCTGCTGTTTCCGACCTGGTTCCTGCCGTTCCCCCGCTGCTGTGTTGTGTAACAGTCTCAGGTCCTTCCGGACAGGTGCAGTCGGGCCTGTTGCTTCGGCAACTGCCCCTCTCCCTCCTGGATGGAAGACCTGACGTCTGTCCTGCGGAGCCTGGCGAAGAGAAGAGTGAAGAGGAAGAAGGTGTCGCATCCGTCTTCATCGTCTCTTCGTCGTCTGCTGCCTCTCCTTTTCCCCTTCGACTTCTAAGGCCAAACAGCCGAAAGAAGAATGAAGGTTGCCTCCTCCCCCCCTAAGAAGACTCCCTTCGGAGATCTTCTAAGGGCCGGCTTCGCTCAGGCGAGCTGGGAGCTCTTCTGCTGGTCCTCCTGTTCCTTCAGCGGGTGCGGGCCCGTCGCTTCTTCTGCAACCATGAAGAAGTCGACGGGGGACAGAGGTGCTCATCTTCGGCTGGTGCGTGCCTCACCTGGTACTAGTGGTTTCCGCCGCTAAGCCAGGTTTCCGTCTCGGCTGCTTCTCGTGTCGCAGAAGTCACCGAGTGGAACGCCTCTTCTAAAGAGACCGTACCAGGCCAAGTTTCGACGACACGACTCGCTCTGCCGTCAAGACGCGGCAACGGAAGCAGAAGACTGTCGAGTAGTCGTGCACCGAACGACTCTCGCCAGCCCACTGGACGGCAAAAACTCTCGCATCGACCAGCCGGCTGTCGGGCTGAAGTGACTGTTCACTGACTCGGTCCACGGGTTGAGGCGAGGAGGAGTCCCCACGGCCGCCCGTACCCAGCCCCGGCTTAGTACCAGCGGTTTAGAACGCGCCGGAATACGCTGGCCGGTCTCCGACGCAAAGGGAGCCTTAGCAGGTCACCCGGTCCACCGCTCCCGATGGGAACCAGGGCGAGACGGGTTACCAGCGGCAGCTCGCCGGACGCTAGAGAGCAGGATCTCAGACGTTCTCAGCCGAGCCAATCGCCCAGGCGAGCGGCGACGCTAGCCTGCTGCTAGACCGTCGCACCCGCGTTTGACGATCGTGCGCAAGACCCCTCTACGCACGCTGGTCCTCCAGCGAGCGCGGGGGGAGCGTCCGTCTGCCTCTCCTGTACCTTCAAAACCTCCTCGGGCTTATACCGGGAGGACAAGAGGTACCAAGGAGCGATCACGAGAGGGTGCCCCGATCGGTGCCCAGCTATGACGCCGTACGGCTCAGGCACGGTCTTAGGACCTGACAGGCGTACGCGTCAAGTATTTGAGCGACCGTCAGGGGTCTGTCGCTGTTTCCTCTTCTGAATGAGATATGCGAGGGGCATATGCTCTTTTGGAGGACTGGACGGTCCTACGCCACAGGACGCTGTGACTCCCGAGGATACAGAGGAACTTCGCGAAGTCATTAAGCGATGCGTCTGCATAATGGCCTCGCCGGAAGGATCGCCGCTACCTACCATCATAGCCCACGTCCCGGCTACGGGTCATTTTGGGGTCCAAGAGGGAGCCCAAAATGATGATGTGGTTGCCACGATCGAGAGCTGGCGGACTCAGTCCTGGATCAGGTGGAGAATCTCGTCTCAGACGGGAGGACTCGCTAAAATCCGGACGTTCCTTAAACTGCTTCCTCTCCTCTACAGCGGCAAGAGCGTTTCTACGTGCCATCAGAGTACCCGATACTGGCACCGAAAACAGGTTACCCGAGTTGCGAGCTGACTGCCAGGTGTGTCCCTGCAGCAGCTCCTGTCGTAGAACTATGGTTCTCGCAGCAGGAGGCACTTGCCCTGGAAGCTAACCGCTATGGCAAGCATTCCAGGCAGTTTTCCTGGTTGGATTTGTGGTCCCTCACAATATCCAAGGTGGCGCCCGGCTCCGGGGGAAGTTCTGGCTCGTCCGAGACGACGCTTCCTCAGGAGACTGTGCCAGTCTGGAGGAAGAGCAATTCGTCTATCCTCGCCCATCGACTGCTAACCTGTGGGCCAACTTGGTTCTTCGTGCTGGGACTCAGTCCTTACCCGAGTGACCAAGGGGGGCTGGGCGTGAGGTCGCACTCGGGCTAAGAAATGGACCTCTTAGGAGTTCCACAGCTCTCTTTCCTGAGAGATGGTGAACTCTGCGTGGAACGGCGGCGCACTGACGCGAGTGACCGCTTAGTCCACCAGGCAGTCTCGAAGGTTTTCCTGGGCAACACTCGAGTACTGCGGGGCCAAACCAAAGAGCTTGGCTAGTCGCTTCCCACGGCGGCTAGACGGTTGCAACCGTCCAAAAACCCCGTGGTGAAGACCCCAGTTGTTTCGACTTTCTGCGAGAGGAGCCGCAATCACCCTCCTCCCAACCCTCCCTTTCCCCCGAGGTGTGGTGGAAAAGAAGTCGAAACGAGAGGGAAAACCTTAGGTACGGCGTTCCCGCCTTCACCTGCCTGCTGCCGAAGTGGGGGGGTGCCTGGCGAGCATTGGGCGACTGGCAGCGCTACGGCGCCGAGAACTGGATAGTAAGAACGTCCTTCGGGAGGGATTTCTACTTACCCTTCGAGTCTCGGCCCCCCTCATCTCCCCACCGGTCCATCTACAGTACCCTATGTTCCGGGGATCAGCAAAGGGACAAACGCTCTTTCGACAGGAGATCAGAACATAGCTGGCGAAACTAGCTGTAGAATCGTGGAGACCAGTCCACCCAGGCTTTTACAGCGCCTCTTCCTAGTGGAAATCAGACGGCATCGGGTGGCTGGCGCCCGGTGATAGATCGTCTCTCCCCTGAACCGCTTCATTCGCACGACGCGTGGTTCACGAATGGAGTCGGCACGCTCAGTGCTCGAATCGTCAAGGGGGAAACGATTTTCATGCTTTCCGGTGGACCTGAAGGACGCGTTATTTTCAAATACCCATCCATCAATTCCCTCCAGAAAGTACTCGCTTCATCTTCCGACGGACGGTGTACCAATTCCCAGGCACTTTGTTTGTTCTCTCAACCGCCCCAGGTGTCACGTGCGAGTGTTCACTCTGGTGTCGGCTTGGGCCCATTCGAGAACGGGTTAGTCTCTGAGGTATCTCGACGATTGGCCTGGTCCTGGCGAGCTCCCGCTCGCAGTTGCTACAGTACGAGATCGACTCCTCAAGTTTTTGTCGCGATCTGGGATCGTGGATAACTATACGAGAAGTTCCGATCTCGAACCCAAGCAGAAGATGAAGTACCTGGTATGCTGATAGATACGGGTAGCAGGCAAGTCCTTTCCGCTAGACTTGCGTATCAGCAAATTCAGGTAGGCAGCCGGCCGGTTCCTGTCGCGGCAGGAACAGCAGCACAGCGAAATGGCAAGTCGTGATCGTAGGTTCCACACTGTCGTCACTCGCGAAGTTAAGTCCATCACGGGCGTCTTCACCTGCGGTCTCTTTCCTCCAGTGGAGGCTAATGGAAGTTGGTCCTCGGCCAAGGATCCTCCTTACTTTCCGCGTGGCGATCACGGACAAGGTGAGGCAGGACCTAGCCTGGTGGCTCGACGACAAGACCTCTTAAGAGGAGTGCCCATACGCACTCGCCCCCCCGGAAATGCTTCTGTTCTCAGACGCATCGACCGAGGGATGGGGCGCACCACCTGGAGAGTTGCTACTGCAGGTGTGTGGGACCATCAGAGAAGCACCTTCACATCATGTCCTGGAACTCAAGGCGTCGTTCAACGCTCTCCAAGAGTTTCGGGACCGCTTGGTGGGACACTCAGTGGTGTTGATGTGCGACACACCACAGTAGTGGCATATGTCAACAAGCAGGGGGGGGATAGTGTCTCTTCCGCTCTCATCAGTTGACGGTGCAGTGCACGAGTGGGCCACGGCTCACTATTAACGCTGTCAGCACGCTCCATTCCAGGCAAGAAGAATGTAGTAGCAGACAAGCTCAGCGTCTGGATCAATGTGATAGTGACCAAAAAAAAAACAAGAAAAAAAAAGCCGAATGGTCCTCCTACACCAATGTGGCGGAAAGGCTCTTCACCTGTGGGGGCGACACGTACGTAGACCTGTTCGCCACCACGTCACAACAGGAAGATACAGGTGTTCTTCTCGGCCGTAGCCGGACCCATGGGCAGCTGCCAGAGGACGCTCATCCGCAACACCCCTGGGACACCCTCTTCGCTTACACCACTTTCCTCCCTTCGTCTGATTCGGAAGGTGATCAGTCGAGCGCTGGTCACATCCCAATCTCAGAATGATCCTGGTGGCTCCCAAACGGCCGCAAGCCGTATTGGTATCCGGACCTGCTGGCTCTGCTTGCAGACGCACCGAGAGAGCTACCAACTGGCACAACCTTCTAGCCGCACACGTAGAACGGTACCACCTGCGCAGATCCAGTCTCCTTCAACTCACGGCTGGCTGTTACCCACCACTCTCTGCGAACGAGAGGCTTTTCCTCGTAGCGCAGCAAACAGAGTAGGCTGGACCACGTCAGACAGTCCTCTGCAGCTGTATACCAGGGGAAGTGGGCCGTCTTATGTGTGTTGGTGTCCCCGTAGACAGGGTTGTCCTCCCTCAGCGCCACTCTTCAGCAGGTAGCGGATTTCCTCGTGTTTCTTCGCCGGAGAAGCTCCTCTCAGTACCCACAGTCAAGGGGATATAGAGCCGCTCTGGCTCCTCGTCTAAAACTGAGGGGAAATGTACATCACGAATTCTTTCGAGATATCCTTGCTAATGAGGAGCTTCGAAGGTCTTGCCCACCCGGGGAACTCAGGCCCCCCCTGCGTGGACGTGACTTCTCGTCCTTAGGAGTCTGACTCGAACAACCGTTCGAGCCACTCCGAGAGTCGTCAGACGGGATCTGGACCCTCAGACCCTCTTTCTTGCTGGCCCTGGCATCCGGCGTAAGAGAGTAGGGGAACTACATGGCCTTTCTTATGATGTGAACATAACCAGAGGCTGGGGGATCTGTGACGCTCGTTTCGTCCCGACTTCCGTAGCTAAACTCTATCCGTCATCCTGACGACAGGTTCGAGTCTTTCACGTCCCCTCACCTGCTGGACTTTAACAGATAACGATGCGGATGAGATGCTGCTTTGTCCTGTGAGGGCGCTACGGCGCTATCTGAAGAGAAACCTCGACATCTTCAGGCCTGAGTGTCCGACGCCTCTTCGTTAGCACTGGGGTCACAAGAAATGAGTCCTCCAAGTAACACGCTTTTCCTTTCTGGCTACGTGAGGTGATCAGGAGAGCGTACTAAGCTGATTGGTAGCGACGACATCCGTACGCTTCCGTTCCGAGAGCCACGAAGTCGAGGTATCGGAACCCCCCGTTTCCTTAGCGTTCCGTAGACTTCTCCGGGCGCAGGTCCCTGAAGGCCAGTTGTCCTTGGCCAACGACACCTCACGTCCTTCTACTTCGGGATATTGCCCACAAGTCCTTGGATACCTTTTTCCCCTTGGGACCTGTGGTGGCTGCTCAACACTTGTGTAAGCTTACCCAGCACCCACAGGCAGAACAGCATCGATTCCTGGTATGACCTGGGAGAATGAATGCGTGTAATGAGAGAGTGACCATGGCTTCTCTTTCACCATCTTTTTCTACCTCCTACCTTGGGCGAGAGGGATACGGTCCGTTCCTTTGCCTGGAAAGGAGTCCGATGCAGGTAAGGCTATTCGACCAGAGCTTCCATCCTATCTCTTTAACTATAGAAATTTAATTATTAAAGATAGGAGTAAATATCCACCACTTTCTCCACAGGGGAAGAAAGTGGATGCCAAACATGAGACAACCCATTACTTTACATTTGCTCATGTAAGGAAAAAGTCTTACAATGCTGGTACCGAAGAGATAACGCTTTGCCTCTCTCTTAGTACTTCTCGGCCAGAAGGTCTGGACCGTTGATCTGGCGTTGCACACCCCGATCAACGGACAGAGGCTTGGATCCCTCCCTCGCTCTTTACGACCAGGGAGGCATTCCAGGATGGACGAACACAGTCTGTTCATCAAAAGACTCAGATTCCACCCACCAGAAGTGAGTCTTCCCTATTGTTAAGGACCGAGGGTTGTATTAACAGTATCGGAACAAGACAATTTTGTCGAAAATTGCATTTTTCCTAAATAACAAACCTGAGGTCCTTTAACATAAAGTCCCTCCTCATAGCCACCCCTCACCGCTGCGTATTTTGCATGGGCCCAAAAGCAAAAGTGATTTGTTACCTCCCAGTTCGCGCGGCGGCTAACTATCGGGACAAGCAGTTAACTACCGTTCCCCCTTGTTCGAAGCTTAACTACCGTCTCCACTGCCGCTAGCTACTTCCTTTGTTAAAGGACCTCAGGTTTGTATATTAGGAAAATACACTGTTCACAAATTGCATTTTGGTCTTAATTCACTCCAAATTGCACTTGAACTATGTTGGCGATTCCTCTGCCTAAGTGTTTCACAGATAGATCCACAAAGCACAGTTGCGGGCCAGCACCGAGTACAGCGTTGTATGAGGTGCAAGTCCATTTATTCCCCTTAATTGTTTCTTTAGAGCATTATATAGTTTAACTTTACTGTGTTCACGTCAAATGTTTATTTATATCGTGTCTATTATCTTTTCTTTTTTGGCAAAAACCCAAAAATTAACCCCAAAAAGTTACAGATTTTCCTAAAGAAGATACGAGCAGACGGGAAAATGACTAATGGTTGCCAATTTAGTGAGCTTCACACATATGCCGAGGCATTTACAATCTGTTCTCAGGAATTCTAGTTTATCATAGTAATGCATAATGATAGAATTGCTCTGAAAATGTATAGGATACTACAAATAGATCATGCCAATTTCACTTATTTCCCCAGTTTTTGTGTTAAGTCTTATACCCAGTATTGGAGGTAAACAATACCAATTGGCAACCTGAAATAGAAGAGTGCGAACAACGCCGTAGGTAACTGTTTCACAAAGCAAAACTGTTGATATTTAGTCAGGAATCTTTTACTTTCCAACACCAAATTTTTCAAATTAATAATCATGACTGAGTAAAAAAAATTTATGCAATTCAATGACCTATAACTGCCGTTTGGACTATATTTATTTAAATAATTATCTAGTGCACGCTTCTTTCTTCTTCTTCTTCTACCAAAAATTCATAGTTTCCTTGGATAACCCCTGGTTTTTGTTTTTGTTTATAATTTTTGTGATGAAACTGCCCTAGCGTCTATGGGTACAAGTGGTGTTTGGATTTAGCACATGGAATGGAAAGTTTATTGATACATGCGACTCCGCAAACATCGAGATGGCGTCAATCTTTTAAATATTTGAAGTTGTAAGTAAAAATTTTGAAAGCGTCATGGAGGTATGTTTGTTCTGCACATGGCTAGACTTTCATTAACCTCTGTTTAATCTTAGAATATGACTGTAATTTTTAACTTTGGAGAAAATACTTACTTTGAAAGGATACTAGAGGTCTCGAGCTGTTGCTCTCACCACTGATGACTCGTGACTGGTGCCCATCTCCGGTGTCAGGACGTGTTAAAGTACTTTTACAAAGGGTGGAGCCACACAATGTGAAAACTGGATCGGCTGGTCCAGTTGGTTGTTTCCCCTAGTTTTTGTCGGTTGGATGTAATTAACCCGTAATTTACCTTTGAACTCTATCCTACAGTAAGGGGTACCTGTTGGGAATGCGGGGGAAAGCTTCTTTTACCCTTTCAAGTTTTTGACGTCTGGTAGTCTAATTTATTAATTTTTTCTAAAAAGGTGGGAAATGTGACCTTGGCGGATACTATTTCTTTGAAAAGTGCAGTTTCTTATAGTATTTTGGTTGCTTATTAACAATGTGACATTAGTTTTTGTCTGTTGGCTGTAGGTAATTAACCCATAATTTACTTTTGAACTCTATACTAGATTAGGTTAGGTTAGGAAGGGAAGATTTGGATAAATATACTACTAGATTTGGTTAGGTCAGGAAGGTCAGGTGTGGAGAGATACCAGGTTTGGTTAGGTCAGAACGTGACATTCTAGGAAAGGTTAGGTTTGTTTTCATCTATGGAACCAGTTCCCGACGTTCGACCCCCCACCCCCCTCACATCAATGGCAAATTTACTTTCATCAAGATTTTTGCCGTCTTTTATATTTTGCCATTTATTCCACGGTAGTGTTACCTGGGTGGGGGCCCGCAAAGATCCCCCAGCTAGTAGAGCACAGTCGCATTAGGAAGGTCATGTCTTTCTAGGAAAGGTTAGCTTTGGCCTGTTTTCACAGCCGATTTCTTATGCTTACCTCTGTCACCTTACTCTAAATTAGGTTTTTAATGTATACACTTACCTGGCAGGTATATATATGCTATATTCTCTGTTCCCTGGCAGAAATTTTCAAACTCGCGCAATCGCTAGTGACCTATTAGTAGTTTTCAGGCACCACCACCCCGTTTACCGTGGCGCTAGGCTAGACCGTTCCCAATTTGGCCAGGGCCAGAGTTTTCTCTGCCAGCCGAACCGGCAACATTGTTGTGGTTCCTGCTAGAATGTCATTTCTCGTTTCTGACTGATCTTGGATTTTGGTATTGTCTCGAACGTTAGCTTGGTCATTCCTTTGGATTGTCTTAAGATGTCCTGACTCTGGAGTTTGTTTAGAGGTGTGTAGAAGAGGGTGGTAAGGTAAGATTGCCGAAGGCTTTCGGTCGCCCTCATACCCGTTTGTAAGAGTGTGTAGGGGAGCATGTGTTTACTTGGTAAAATAGATGCATTGAATTGAGAATTTATCGAAGAAGGATGGAAGGGTCTTTATTAAAATTGGTTGAGAGACTTGAGAAAAGATCGTGTAAGAGTCTGTTTCTCGTAGTGAAAAGTCACATTCTCGAGTAAAAGGAGTATTTGTATTTCCTCTCCAGCTCCCTTGCTAATGTTAAATTGGTATTCCTTCTCCCCAGTTATCTCTGCCGCCCGCTGCTGTACTCGAGAGGAGACGAACGAACAAATATTGTGAAAGTGTCGCTGCCTTTCTCCATGGGCGACCAGATACGCGACTTACAGACAAAGTTAGTGCTTTCGATGTCAGTGAAAGTGTAGTGGAGGGGGGCGTCTGATCGTCTCTCTCGTGCTCCTAGACCTAGACCTCTGTCAAGCTCCAGACCCAAGGGGAGAAGGCCATGTTCGACAGTCGAAGGGAGGCGAGAGAGGTTTTGGTCACGGTCAGCGTCCCTTCGAACAGTCCTTTTGGCAAGTTCCCAGCTGTTGCAGTTTTCGCCGCAGAAAAGGCGTAGACTGGGAAGTGTGCGTCCTCGGGAAGGTTCGACTTTCCGAGCGTGAAACCGTCTATGCGTGGTTTCTCGGCCGCTCAAGAGGACTTTCAGGCGTCCAACTGCTCTCGAGAGACAGCCAAGACAGTGAGGCTATGGAGTAGTCCCTGAGGTGTTGTCATCCTCGGAAGAGGGGACGCAGTGCCGATCAAGAGGAAAAGGTTTTCTCGTACTAGAGAGGACGCAGGACGCACTGGTGATATACGTCCTTCTCGCAGGGGGTATTCCATGGGAGAATCGCCTCCATCTTCTTATGTTCCTCCCCTCGTATTTCTCCGTCGGGTGGGAGTACAGGATCGCTCTCCTTTAGGTTCGCAGTCCTCCGCAAATCCTCATCCTTCTCGTCTACCATGCGGATGATGGTACGAAGCATTTCTTACGGGAGAATGCGTCCAAGTTGGTCAGTGCTGGTGAAGTCTTGGGATGCTACTGAACAACCATCTTCGAGCGTAAGGAGATTTCCTTCCCATTAAGTCTTCTCAAAGGGAAACAAGCGACGCATTCGCCGAGGACGCAGGGCGAACTGGCGCTAGGATGAATGTATTTCCGAAGAAGGCAACGCAAAAACGCAGGACGCGGGACCAATGGTTGGACGCAGGACGCAGGCGACAGAAGCAGGCTTTTCTAAGATGGACTCTGACGCAGCGGCAGACAATCGGAGGCGGCAGGACGCAGACCTATCGGTAGCCCGCAGGAGCAGGCGGCAAGAACTCGAGAGGGCAGGCAGGACGCCGATGCCGTCGCTAGCCCGCAGGACGCAGGCAGGCAGGACGCTATTCCGGTCATGAAGCGTCAATACGATGACGACTTGCAAGATATGTTCGTCAGCAGAAGAAGAGTTGGCGAGTAATTGAAGAAAGATACAGAACCTTCTTCAGATTATAAGGTTCTGCCTTCACGTCTTATTGCTGTTTTGAGGGGGAGTTTAAACCTACGCTTCCGTTATCCCCCTTATCACAGTTTTCCCAGACTAGGACTCCAAGAAGTCCTCCGTCCTGAAAATGACGATGTCAATTTTCGGCGAAGAAAGCCCTTCAACGGGTGAATGACTGGATTAAGGACAGAAAGTAAGCGGGAAAATACTCGGGGTTTGGTTTTCCGCCAGCTAAGTTAGCTTCTAAATCAGGAGTATGTACCTACTGGAGAAAGTCTAAGGGCCTGGGAGTACTGCCTCCTCCAAGGGGGACTTCTCCATAATATTGGACAGCTCACGCAGAACAGGCGTTACGTCGAGCCAAGGTCTGTGGACATTACTTCGGAATTTGACCATCTATTTAAAGGGATTTTTTTAGGAACTATTCGAATGTCTTTAATTTCTTCGATTGGTCTTTGGGAGCGCTAGCGAATTCCGTAGGAGAAGAGGATTCGCAGGACTTAGAAAAGCTAAGAGCATTATGTCAATAACTGCATGGATAAGGCTCTTAGAGACGGAACGAATGAGGCTGGCTTCGTTTTTCACAGCAGGAGTTCTTAAGAAGAGATCGCTGTTTGTTAAGTTCGCCTCAAAAGGAGTTTTTCCTAACTCTCAAAATTGGATTCATGTCTCATCCCCTTTCGAAACAGGCTGTTTCCTTCATAGGTGATTAGGGATTAGCTCTATCCCTTTCGCAGAAATGTCCACTCAAGATCTTCTTTCGTCTTCGGTTAAGAGTTTTCTTACCAACCAAGTTGGTGAAGAGACTCCAAAGGGAGACTAGCACCGTCGCAACAGGCCTTTCGTAGAAGAAACATTCGCATCGACCCGCCTTAAGGGTTAAGAGAGTGCCCGCGAAAAGAGGAGCCAAGTACTCCCTCTAGAATGGACTCTGTCCTCCAGACGACAGTGGAGCCCAGACTTAATGTTTGTGGAAGTCTTGGCAACAAATGAAGGCAGATCCCTGGGCTGCCCAACCGTAGCTCGGGGAAGGATACAAGATTCCTTTCGTGAAAAGAACCTCCTCATCGCAACATCTCCGAGAGCCCTCGTGGGCGAATTACAACGATTTAGAGAAGAGAAGCAGGCTCTGTGGGAGCAAGTAGCGTTCATGCTAGAGAAAGGGCAATGAACTGTTCTGGATTCACGAATCTCCGGGATTTTACAACCGTCTTTTCCTGGTTTCAAATTCCTCGGGAGGTTGAGGCCAGTGCTGGACATGTAAGTCAAAACTGAATCTTTTCGTAGAAAGAAAACCTAAGTTCAACTATTGGAGACGAACGATTCAGTACTGGCAGCGTACGTCAGGGGACTGGATGCGCTCTGGACTTACAAGACCATACTTTCATATCCGATTTCAATCCAGGAAGCAAGTATCTAAGGTTTGTGATTCGGACAGGGTTTCAGTTCAAAGGCCCTGATGCTTCGGCTTTTGGCACAGCCCTCAAGTATTCAGAGATGATGTCCAATGGGCAGATGGCTACTTTAAGAGGGATCAGAGTGTCTTTGTAATCTGACGACGGGTGATAAGATCCCAGTGCGAGAAGATCAATGTCTGGAGGACGGAGTCAAACATTGGACTTAGCAAAAGACCTAGGTCTGGTATTGAATATGGGAAGTCCGCATTTGGAGTCCCCAACAACAGATAGTTTATTTGGGGATTCCAGATATCGGCAGTGACTTTTCGGCTTTTCCGTCCCCCGAAAGGCAGCCCAATGCAGTCAGACGGTGCAGGATTTTTCTAAAGGAAGACCGATGCTCTGACAAGAGAGTGGATGATTCTACTGGGCACACTCTCTTCATTAGAGAGGTTTCCATTTTCTTTAGAAGACTGCACAGATACCTCTTCAGTTTTTCCTAACGATTTCATGGCAAGAAAATCGCAACCACCGATTCCTTCCAGTTGTCCTGATTCCGACCGAATAAAGGAGGATTAAAGTGGTGGCTAACGTCCAGGCAGGTCAGCAAGAGGGATGTCGCTTCAGCAGAATAACCCAGAACCTCGTCTTGTTTTCTCGACCGCGTCGGACGAGCGGGTGTGGAGCGACATTATGCCCTCCCCCCAAGAGGTGTCGGGACTTGGAACATAGGACGAAACAAGTGGACATAAACATGGAAGGAACTGTTTGGGCAATTTCTTGGCTTTGAAGCACTTCAGATAGTTGATTCGAAACAAGACAGTGCAGGTCAACTCGGACAACACCACGGCTGCTGGCATATATTCGGAAGCAAGGGGGAACTCATTCTTTTCCCCTTTACAATCTGGCAAAAGAAATTCTGCTTTGGGCAGAAGAGGAAAAAGGTCGTGATACTCACCAGGTTTTATACAAGGAGAGAAGAACGTGGGTGCGGACCTGTTGAGCAGGAGAGAGCAACTTCTCTCGACGGAGTGGACGTTGCACATGGAGGTTTGCCAGAGCCTGTGAAGTTGTGGGGCCGTCGGTAGTGGATCTGTTTGCGACAGCCAGAACAAAGAGGTTACCAACATATTGCTCTCCGATTCCAGACCAGGAAGCAGTGGCGGTAGATGCATTCCTGATGGATTGGTCAAACTTAGATCTGTACGCTTTTCCTCCGTTCAAGGTGCTGGGGAAAGTGATGAAGAATTGTTCAGGGAGAGCAAAGGAAGCAGGATGACCTTAATAGCCCCGTTTTGGCCGGCCCAAAGTTGGTTCACAGAGGTACTGGAATGGACGGTAGATACGCCAAGGACTCTTCCTCTAAGAGTAGATTTACTCAGACAACCCCACTTCGACAGGTTTCACAAGAATACCCTCGCTCTGGGTCTGACTGCGTTCAGACTATCGAACGTCTGGTCAGAGCGAGGGGATATTCTAGAGAGGTGGTGGCCAGTGCAGTGGCTAGCGCCAGCCAGAAGAACCTCCACAATCACGGTGTATCAGTCGAAGTGGGACAACTTCCGGAAGTGTGTAAGAACAGGAAAGTGTCTTCATCCAGTACCTCTGTGACCCAAATCGCAGATTTCCTTCTTTACTTGAGAAAGGATTTACACTTGTCAGTTTCGACAATCAAAGGTTATAAGAGTATGCTAACCTCAGTGTTTAGACACAGGGATCTAGACATCTCGAATAACTTAGATTTGAGAGATCTGATTAGGTCGTTTGGGACGAAGAAACAATCAGAAGGCAGGCCACCTGCTTGGAACCTGGATGTGGTCTTGAAGAAGTATTTAACTTCTAGCAAATTCGAACCGTTAGAGGAGTACCTCTCTGAGGGATCTTGCTAAGAAGACGATCTTTTTAGTAGCATTGGCAACTGCTAAAAGAGTTAGTGAGCTTCAGGCCATATCGAAGAAGGTTGGATGGAGACATGGCAATGCAGTGTGTTCATTCCAAGAAGGTTTCTTGGCCAAGAATGAGGATCCATCTAATCCTTGGCCAAGATCCTTGAAGTTTTGGGTCTAGCTGAATTGGTCGATAACGCGAAGAAAGAGTTCTCTGCCCAGTCAGAGCGTTGCGATGTTATATAGAAAGAACAAGAGTTATCAGAGGGAAGTCTGATGCTCTGTGGTGTTCAGTTAAAGACCCCACTAGACCCATGACGAAGAACGCTCTAGCCTTCTTCATGAGAGAGTTAATTAAAAGAGGCTCATATGTGTGTGAAGAGCAGAGCTTTGGTATTTTGAAGGTGAAGGCTCATGAAGTCAGGGCAGTGGCGACTTCATTAGCTTTTAAAAAGAATTTAGCCCTCAAGGAAATCATTGAATCCACATATTGGAGAACTAATTCAATATTTGCGTCTCATTATCTGAGGGACGTTCAGACAACCTTCGATAATTGTCAGACGCTAGGTCCATACGTGTCCTCGGGTACAGTATTGGGCAAAGGAGTTATACTACCCCATAACCTTCTTTTAAGCTAGTTGATTAGGTGATGGTGTTTGTGTTTATTGGTCGTCTGAGAAAAGGGTGCGGTACTTTTTCTCAGTCGTGTTAGTATTATGGTGTATGGTGTGTGTGTAGTTCAGGTAAATGATATGTTACTAGCTTGAATGCCGTGGCATAAGAGGGCTGTAAGGATCTGTCAACACATTGGTCACGTCCAGTTGTCAGTTCCAGTCTTAGCTTCTTTCAACATACAGGACACTCCTGTTGAGAGCTACTAAGGTTAAGCAGGCTTAGAGGCAGGACCTATCAAGTCAGCTACCTTAGCAGGTAAGGAACCTAGAGTTTTAATAATATTTTAATAATATTTTTATACTCTAAGAATGTTGCTGTCCTTGACCCACCTCCAAATGTGTCAATCAGCTATATATATACCTGCCAGGTAAGTGTCATACATTAAAATGAAGTTTTTATGATAAAACAAAGTTTAATGTATACTTACCTGGCAGGTATATATAATTTAAATTCCCACCGCCTCCCCTCAGGGGACATGGTTCAGAGAAAATCTGGCCCAATTGGAACGGTTCCTAGCGCTAGCGCCACGGTAACGGGGTGGTGGTGGCCTGAACTACTAATAGGTTACTAGCGATTGCCGCGAGTTTTGAAAATTTCTGCCAGGTGGAACAGAGAATATAGCTATATATATATCTGCCAGGTAAGTATACATTAAACTTTGTTTTATCATAAAAACTTCATATTATTTAAAATTTCACATATATTATCTATTACAAATTTACTGTTACTGAGATATGTTCTAATTACTGTGGCACTCTGGGGGGGGGGTGGTGCTGACATTAGAGTACAACTGCAGTGCAAACAGCTCAAACAAATGTCAGAAACATTCAAAGCACTTTTAAACATACAAAAATGACATTGTTCCGACACGGCATACAAACCTTCGGTCCTTTTACAATAGGAAGGTACTAGCGGCAGCTGGATAGGTCGTAAGCTTTCGAACAAGGGGTTCGGTAGTTAACTGCTTGTCCGACAGGCGCGCGCGCGCGACTGGGAGGTAAACAAACCACTTTTGCTTTCGGCCTCGCAGTGGATGGACGTGTGTGTTCGACGCTCTCTGCCCGCTTCTCGTCGTTTGCTTTCTGAGTATTTGGTTGTAATTGTGTATGAAAGAGTTATTGTAAGTACAATCATTCTCTCTTTTCATATTAATTGCTTCAATCAATTATCTATTTATGATGGAATCTCCTCGCCTCGCTACCCCACGGAGACTTTGCCCGGGTATCGAAGGGCGTAAATGCGGGAAGTTCCGATCGTTCCCGGGAGATTTAACCCTCATATTTTGTGCTCGGTGTCGGGGCGCGAATGCACCCGAGCCGAGCCCTGTGATGTATGTAATGAATGGTCGGAGGCGCAGTGGACTTTGTATGAGGGCAGGAAGAAGCGAAGGCCTGCAAAGGAGTCGTCGGAAAGCTCTCCCGCGACTCCTTTGGTGACGGACACTTCGTCTTCTTTCCTGCCGCCCGCTCAACTTCCACGTCTCGCGCCTTCCCCTTCGGGGAGGGTGTCTAGGTCCTTCTCCTCTCCTGACGTGTCGAGTGTGGAGGAGGGCGCGCTAGATACCCTGACGTAGAGTTGTACTCTGGGTCCTCTATCCGTTCGTCTTCGCGCGAGCGGGTAGAGGATCCTTCTAATCACCCGACTTTTGCCTCCTCAGGTGCGGTTGCCGCGAAGGATGACCTCGGACAGGTGTGGGCATCGTTGGGGCTGCAGGGCGTGCCGAGTGTCCAGGGGCTGCTCTATCATCTCGCTGGCTCCGTGGCGGTCACCCATGCAACGGTCACGACCACCACCACGACCCTTACAACTCCCGGCTACGCTTCACCTCCTCACCTGGTGTACACCCAGCACGCGGTCTCTGTAACACCTACTACATCGGTGCAGGGGCCAGTCGCCGTAACTCGGGGGAGTGTGATGCCGCCACCTGGGTTTGCCGTGCTGCCGCGACCGGACTTCATGTGCCCGAAGAGCTCGCCCCTGGACCTCCCACCGGTACCTAGGACGTCTGTGCCACTGGTTCGCCCATCTGGACCGCCCACACAGTCTGCCGTACCTGCCGGCTCCCGATGCTGGTCTGTTCGGACAGGTACGTCCGGGCCCTGTTGCTTCGGCAACAGCAGCCCCGGCTCCGTCCTGGATGACAGACCTGACGTCGGTTCCTGAGGAGTTTGACGAAGAAGAAGAAGAAGAGGAAGGAAGGTTGTCGTCGTCGTCTTCATCGTCTTCTTCGTCGTCGTCGTCGTCTGCCGCCTCTTCTCCTTCTTCTTCTAAGGCTCCCCCGCCTAAGAAGAAGAAGGTCGCCTCCCCCCCCCCTAAGAAGTCTCCTTCGGGAACTTCTAAGGGCCCGTCGCGCTCTGGTGAGACGGGGGGTTCTTCCGCTGGTCGCCCTGCTCCTTCGGGAGCAGGACCCGTCTCTTCTCCCGCAAGGAAGAAGACTACGGGGACCAGAGGGGTGCCGGCTAACACCGGCACTTCCTCACCTGCTGTCAGTGGTTCGGCCACAGCAGCAGGGTCCGGCTCGGCCGCTCGTTCGCGAGAGGTACCGAGTGTACGGTCGCCTACCAGCGACCGTGCAGCCAGGAACCAGACCTCTGAGTCCGCTCAGCGTCAGGTTCACGGCACGGAGCGGAAGACTGGTGACAGCCGCTCACGCGACTCTCACCAGGCCAGCTCTCGCTCTCGTGGCGAGCAGCTGGTTACCCGGGCGGACGTGACGGTCCATGACCGGCCACGGGCTGAGGCTGGGAAGAGGTCCCCCCGTTCGCCGCCGGCACCAGCCACGGCTGGTACCAGCGAACTGACGCACCGTGAGGATACGCACCGATCTCACCGTGACAGTGAGCTCGCCGGTCGCCTGACCGTCGCTCTCACAGAGAGCGATCGGGTACGGCGACCAGCACCAGCTCCTCTGACACACGAGACCGGGGCCGCTGTTTCTCGGTCCAGCCGTCCCCCACAGCGAGACGGCTCGACTAGGTCTGCAGCTCGATCGCCACGCGGGTTGGCGATCGCCTGCAGTCCTCCAAGCCCGCTGGTTCTACCAGCGAGCGAGGAGAGAGCGTCAGGTCTTCCTCTCCCATACCTTCAACCTCCTCGGGTTACACCGGGAGGGGCGAGGTATTGAGGAGTGATCGGTGAGGGGTGCGCCCCGTCCAGGATCCCGCCCACGTCGTCATACGCACCAGGCTCGGTCCTCGGACCAGCCAGGTCGTACGCACAGGTGGTTGGAGAGACCGAGAGGGGGCTGTCCGCTGCTCCTCTCCTTGAGGGAGGAGGGTCTCGGGAGGTGCTCCTGTTTGAGGGACTGGACGGTCCGACTCCGCAGGATGCAGTCACTCCTGAGATCCAGAGGAACTTTGCCGAGGTTATTGCGCTGATTCGTCAGCACAACGACCTCGGGAAGGATCGCCGCTCCCCACCATCCGAGCCCACGTCCCGGCTCGAGTCGTTCTGGGCCCGAAGAGGGAACCCACCAGACCGACGGGGTGGGTTTGCCGCGTTCGGAGCTTGCGGACTCAGTGCTGGACCAGGTTGAATCGCTTGTCTCCGGACAAGACGGTTCACTCAAGTCTGGCAGGTCGAGCAAGCTGCTTCCACCTCCTCTGCTACGACAGCGGCGGTTTTACGTGCCATCTGAAGACCCGAGATGCCGTCCCAAACAGGTGAACCCGGAGTTAGCTAGGCTGACTCCGTGGTGTGTCTCTGCAACAGCTCCTGTCCGAGAACCTGTGGTTCTCGCAGCAAGAGGCACTCGGCCTGGGAATCTACCGCCATGGCAGCTTTCCAGGCCGTCTCCTGGCTAGATCTGTGGTCCCTCACAGTATCTAAGGTCGCAGCCAACTCCGGGGGAATTTCTCCCGAAGATGACTCGGCCTTCAGGAGAATTTGCCAGTCTGGGGGAAGAGCCATCTCCTTCCTTGCCCACCAGACGGTGAACCTGTGGGCCAACCTGGTTCTCCGACGAAGGGACGCTGTCCTTACTCGGGTTTCCAGAGCGGACCGGGCGTGAAGCGGCGTTGGGACTTCGCAACGGACCTTTACGGAGTTCCACGTCTCTCTTCCCAGGAGAGATGGTGGACGCTGCGGTGGACAGACGGCGCACTGACGACAGTGACCGTCTGGTTCACCAGGCAGTCTCGAAGGCTTCTGGCAACCTCGGACTGCGGCCAAGTCTAAGAGCTCGGCTAGCGCTTCCTCGACGGCTAAGACGGTTGCTGCGTCGAAGCCCCAGGGGAATGACTCTGTCTTCTTCGACTTCTGGCAAGGGGAGCCGTAACCAGCCCTCCTCCCAGCCCTCCTCATCCGTGGAGGCTCTGGGAAGAAGTCGAAGAAAGGGGGGAAACGCTAGGGACGGCGTTCCCCCTCACCTGCTGCCGGAAGTGGGGGGGTGCCTGGCAGCCATTGGGCAACTTGGCAGCGCTACGGCGCCGAGACCTGGATTGTAGATGTCCTTCGGGAGGGATATCTATTACCCTTCGAATCTCGGCCACCCCTCACCTCCAACCCGGTCCAACAGCAGTCGTACGTTCCAGGGTCATCGAAGGACGTAGCACTGAGACAGGAGATCAAGACCATGCTGAGAAGAGAGCTGTAGAGATCGTCACGGATCAGTCACCGGGCTTTTACAGTCGACTCTTCCTGGTGGAAAAGTCTACGGGAGGCTGGCGCCCGTGATAGATCTCTCTCCCCTGAACCGGTTTGTTCGCCAGACCCGGTTCACGATGAAAGGAACGGCACGCTCAGTGCTGAGGACTCCCATCAGGAGAACGATTTCATGCTTTCAGTGGACTTGAAGGATGCGTATTTCCAAATACCCATTCATCAGTCCTCCAGAAAGTACCTCCGCTTCATCCTCGACGGGACGGTGTACCAGTTCAGGGCACTGTGCTTCGGTCTCTCAACCGCCCCACAGGTGTTCACGCGAGTGTTCACTCTGGTGTCTGTTTGGGCCCATTCGCACGGGATACGTCTGATGAGGTATCTCGACGATTGGTTAGTCCTGGCGAGCTCCCGCTCGCAGTTGCTACAGGACAGGGATCGACTGCTCGAGTTCTGTCACGATCTGGGGATCGTGGTGAACTTCGAGAAGTCCGATCCTCGAGGGCCCAAGCAAGAGGATGAAGTACCTGGGTATTGCTGATCGACCACCGGTAGCAGGGCGAGTCTTCCCCGCAGACTCGCGGATCAGCAGATTCAGGGAGGCAGCCAACCAGTTCCTGTCTCGGCAGGAACAGGTAGCTCAGCGATGGCAAGTCGTGATCGGACACCTGTCCCCTCACTCGAGAAGTTAGTCCCTCACGGGCGTCTTCACCTGCGGTCTCTTCAGTGGAGACTAAAGGAGAGTTGGTCGCAGGCGACGGATCCCCCAAGCTTTCCAGTGTCACTGACACAGGAGGTGAGGCAGGACCTAGCCTGGTGGCTGACGACAGGAACCTCTAAGAGGAGTGCCTCTCCGCACTCCCCCCCGGACATGCAACTGTTCTCAGACGCATCGACCGAGGGATGGGGCGCACACCTGGAGGAGTTGCTGACTTCAGGAGTGTGGGACGAGAACGACAAGCACCTTCACATCAATGTACTGGAACTCAAGGCAGCGTTTCTCGCTCTCCAAGAGTTCAGGACCGCTTGATGGGACACTCAGTGGTGTTGATGTGCGACAAACACCACGGTGGTGGCTTACGTCAACAAACAGGGGGGCCTAGTGGTCTCTCCCGTTGTACCAGTTGACTCGGCAGGTGCACGAGTGGGCTCAGGCACACTCAATGAGCTGTCGGCACGCTACATTCCAGGGAAGAGGAATGTAGTAGCAGACACGCTCAGCCGTCGGGATCAGGTGATAGGGACCGAATGGTCTCTACACCAGGACGTGGCGGAAAGGCTCTTCGACCTGTGGGGGCGACCAGTCGTGGATCTGTTTCGCCACCCGGCACAACAGGAAGCTCCAGGTGTTCTTCTCGGCCGTGCCGGACCCATGGGCAGCTGCAGAGGACGCTCTTCAACACCCGTGGGACAACCTCTTCGCCTATGCCTTTCCCCCGTTCAGCCTGATTCGCAAGGTGATCAGTCGAGCACTGGTCACCCCGAATCTCAGGATGATCCTGGTGGCTCCCAAATGGCCACAGGCCATTTGGTATCCGGACCTGCTGGCTCTTCTCGCAGAGAACCGAGAGAGATTCCCCCTTGGCACAACCTTCTCGCCCAGCCACACGTCGAGCGGTTACCACCGAGCAGTCCAGTCCCTACGTCTTCACGGCTGGCTGTTATCCACCATCTCTTGCGAACGAGAGGCTTTTCTCGTAGCGCAGCAACAGAGATGGCTGGAAACGTCCGTCAGTCCTCTGCAGCTGTGTACCAGGGGAAGTGGGCCGTCTTCTGTGGTTGGTGTCGTAGACGGGGTCTATCTCCTCTCAGAGCCACTCTTCAGCAGGTAGCGGATTTCCTCGTTTTTCTTCGCCGAGAGAAGCTCCTCTCAGTCCCCACAGTCAAAGGATACAGAGCCGCCTTGGCGCTCGTCCTGAAACTGAGGGGGTTGGACATCTCGAACTCGTTCGAGATCTCCTTGCTTATGAGAAGCTTCGAAAGGTCTTGCCCACCCAGGGAACTCAGGCCCCCTGCGTGGGACGTGACTCTCGTCCTTAGGAGTCTGACTCGAACACCGTTCGAGCCACTCCGGGAGTCGTCAGACAGGGATCTGACCCTCAAGACCCTCTTCTTGCTGGCCCTGGCATCGGCGAAGAGAGTAGGGGAACTTCATGGTCTTTCCTATGATGTACGACACTCCAGGGGATGGGGATCCGTGACGCTCGATTTCGTCCCGAACTTCGTTGCGAAGACTCAGAAACCGTCGGCGGTCCCTGACGACAGGTTCGAGTCATTCACGATTCCCTCCCTATTGGACTTCACCGATAATGATGCGGATGAGATGCTGCTTTGTCCTGTGAGGGCGCTACGGCGCTATCTGAAGAGAACTCGACACCTCAGGCCTGAGTGTCGACGCCTCTTCGTTAGCACCGGGGTCACCAAGAAAGAAGTATCCAAGAACACTCTTTCATTCTGGCTGCGTGAGGTCATCAGGAGGGCGTATGAGGCTGATGGTAGTGACGACATCCGTACGTCCCGTCCGAGAGCTCACGAAGTCAGAAGTATTGGCCCCTCGTTTGGCGTTTCGTAGAACTTCTCCGTGGGCGCAGGTCCTGAAGGAGGGGTCTGGTCTAACCAGACTACCTTTACGTCCTTCTACCTCGGGATATTGCCCACAGGTCCTTGGATACCTTTTCCTTGGGACCCGTGGTGGCTGCTCAACAAGTTGTGTAGCTAACCCAGACCCTCGCAGGCTGAACAGCATCGAGTCCTGGTGTGACTGTGTGGATGGATGTGTGAGTGAGTGAGTGACTGGCTCTCTCTTCCCATCTTTTCCTCCTCCTCTACCTGTGGGCAGAGGGGCCACGGTCGTCACTACGCTGGATGAGGACGAGATGCAGGTGAGCTATATGACAGAGCCCCATCCTATCCCTTTCACTAGGGATAGGAGCAGAATATCCACACTTCCTTCTACAAGGGGGGAAGTGGATGCCTACAAGAGTCAAACCCATGACTTTATATTTGCTCCTGTACAGGAACAAGTTCTTACATTGCTGGTACGAAGAGATACGCATGCCTCTCTCTTAGTACTCGGTCCAGAGGTCTGACCATTGATCCTGCGGTGCACACTCCGATCAATCGGACAGAGGCTTGGATCCCTCCCTCGCTCTTACGACCAGGGAGGCTTCCAAGGTTGGGCGAACACCAGTCTGTTCACAAAAGACTCAGATTCCTCCCACCAAGAAGTGAGTCTTCCTATTGTAAAAGGACCGAAGGTTTGTATGCCGTGTCGGAACAAATGACAATTTGTCTAAAATTGCATTTTTCCTAACTATACAAACCTGAGGTCCTTTTACACATAGCCCCACCTCATGCCACCCCTCACTCTGCAGTTTTTGCTTGGGCCAAAAGCAAAAGTGATTTGTTTACCTCCCAGTCGCGCGCGCGCGCCTGTCGGACAAGCAGTTAACTACCGAACCCCTTGTTCGAAAGCTTACGACCTATCCAGCTGCCGCTAGTACCTTCCTATTGTAAAAGGACCTCAGGTTTGTATAGTTAGGAAAAATGCAATTTTAGACAAATTGTCATTTTTCAAGTTCGAGATGTGATTAGTATGTTACATAGGCTCCTGCTGTATTTTTTTGTAAGGTAAAATTATTGTAGAATCATCTAGGTAGTTGCATGCTAGATTATTCCTGTGAGTCACTAATCAAAACTTTGCAGAGATGAAATAGAGACTACGTACTACTGCACCTCTCTGGTTTCGTAATTACCAGTTTGTGTGCAAAATGGGCTTTGTGTTTAATACAAGCCCTTTAGAAATGAATGTAAAAACATATTCAAAATAGGGTATATAAATATCACAAGCACAAACCAGAGACAAAAATACAGAAAATTATCAAAAGGAAGGTTTTAGGCGAAACCCCCTCGGTTAAGTAAGGACCACCCGGTTAGGTTAGGGTTTCCTTGGGGTCCCCTGGCTAGGCAAGGACCCAGCCCCATAAGTTAAGGTAGATAGCGGGTGTCTAGGGCAAGACCAAAATAGAATAATGGTTTAAAGTAAAAATGGACACAAATTCCAACAAGAACGCACCTTGAAAGAACCATCGCTCAGCTTAGCCTAACCGGGCAATATTCCCTATCTCTCAAACTTCTCTTCTTTTGTATCCCACTAGCAACGCACAGTATATTGAGTAGAAGCTCCATTTTAGGGGTCTGAAAAATTTTGTGAATTGTTCTCATTTATGTGAATATAAATCAAGATAGTGCTTAGTTTAGAGTAAGCAGCCCAGCAAACACTAATGATTTTAGTACAAGGCAGAATCCACCTCAGATCTTGTCAGTCAGAGTTTCACATGTTTAGTCAGGTACCAGATCCTTAAAAGTTTCTTTGGAAACATTGTTTAAAATCTCTAGACACCCACCCACACTTTCAGTTACTGTACCTTTATTTACATTTTCCAAACTTGGCCTCTTCAATTTCCACTTTTTCTTTGCCACTGATTTGAGCACTGTTATTTTCTAAATGAGATAATCATCATTTCCCAGCAAAAAGTCTACTTTGACACATCAAGTTCAGCAACTGCAGCATGAGTAATCTGATTTATTCTAAACTACCAGTGCAGCTGTAGAATCTGAAGTGAGCTTCAAACCTTGTACCTTCCTGACCATAGATGTATGGTCTGCAGTGAACACCGTTACCAGGCAAATCACAGTGTGATTTTATCTTAACAAAACAACATTTATATTCCATATTTAAAACTTTGTGCAATGTTGAAAAGTTCAGAAAGGAGTCACAGTCAGAACAAATTCTAACAGTCAACACCACTCACTGCTTTCTTTTGCAGTGACAATTCATACGAGCTCATTCCAGTTTAGGTGAAACAGCCTTTGCCAAGTTGTAGTACATGATTTGAGGCCTTTGATTAACCTAAAATTGAAACTAAGACTCATAGGTTGACATTGAACATGCAAGCACAGTAGCCACAAGACAATTGATGGCCTCTACTGGTAATGTTAACAGTCCCATAGATTTTATAGACTTCCTAGATCTTTATTATATATCACATTTAATATGTTTGTCATGGTTTTCAGGGCCATCAGGAGAGCGTGGAAGAGATGGCGGTGGAGGTTCTTCAGGGTTACTTGGAAAAAAGCCCAAGCCAGGCTTGGGAGGTGCGTCTGCAGTTGGACGTCCAGGTGTTTCAAAACAGATAGCTGGTGATAATATGGTTAACTTGCTGAGTGAAGAATGGGAAAATGTTGCTGCAGAGGTATTTATTCAGCTTATCATGTTCTACCTGAGCTATAGTATTCATTCGTCTACCTTGTGTTTAAGCAGTTTGATGTCCTAATTGGGCTATGAATTACTTTAAGTTATCAAACCTTTTCATGAATAAGGTAGATGACTTAAGGCAGTAACAAATGTTCTTTCTGTAGATTACATTACTGTAATATATCAGTTTGAGGAAGCATTCTTAATTGTTACAGTGTTTGTTCTGCTGGACACTGACTTAATATGTTTTAGCTGTGCTGTGCTATAGTTAACTCAATTTTTTTCTCATCTTTCAATACTTTTTCTCTGAAAATGTGGAATTTTTCATTTGAATCCTAGTTACTGGTTTTTTTAGGCTTATGCGAGACTTAGGGACTACAGTTTCCTATCTTATTTACAGGTCGATCCAAATGATTTGATTCCCTTCATAGAGGCAGGAGAGGATTGTGGAGATGCTGGTAATTCAGAGATGTATCTGTGTGGAGCTGTCAAGAGTCTGAGAGCGCAGAGGACCAAGCCAGATAGTTTGCTCTGCTTTTCCCTTATGTACTTAGCAAAAGTAAAGCCTTACCTTTTCAGCAAATCTGAAATGGTTGTGGAGGCTTTCTGTTCACTTCTCAAAAGAGACCATTCAATGACCTACAAAACAAAGGGTAATGCTGCTGTTTCAGTTCTAGCTGCCAACATTCTGCTGGCAGCCTTTCAAGATGAAAAATCGTGGCCAGACATATTTGTTCGTGTGTATATCGAAGATTCTCTCGGTGAGCGAATATGGGTAGATCACGAAGACTGCAAAGGATTCGTAGATAATATTGCCACAGGTTTCAAAACCAAGTTACCCCCTAAGAATCTTTTGTATCCTGATCTGGGAATGGGTAGCCGTCAAGATTGTCCCTCTCCTCCTGTGTCAGTAGGTTCAGGGGGAGCTGATTCTGGTGATGGTGACTCTGAGTTGTCTTTGGAGTGCAAAGAGAGCTTAGATGTTAGTGTTACAAATCGTTATGCTGGCATATTGGCAGATGTTGAAGAGATGGTTATGGAAGCAGTACAACATCAGTTAGGAGTTAGACATCAGAGTCCTGATGCTGTTGCTCGCAATTTTATTAGATTTTTGTCGTCGGTATGTGGCATTCCTGAAGTACGTAGACATGTTGCTCCAAGACTTGAGATGTGGCTCCAAAGTCCTAAGCTACAAAGACCAGCCACAGAGTTGCTCATGTCGCTTTGTTTGAATTGTAATACTCACTCTCAGCTAGATATTGAGTGCATTAGTCATGTAATAAGGCTGAGATTGAAGCATAAGCCACTTATTAATCAGTATATGTCGTGTTTGAGAGAACTACTAGCTGCCCACCCTGATAATATTCCTTCAGTAATGAAGCATACATTGTATAATGAACTGTCTCAGGCTAGAAATCCAAGTAATATGGCAATCCTGTCAGTCATATTTCAATTTGCCCCTGAGCATGCTGCCATAATACTTGCTGAAGAATTCCAAGAACTTCTTTGTAACAAAGAAGACTTCCTTAGAGCCCTCAGAGCTCTCTTGCGAGAAATTGTCAGAGCTCTGAGGCATGACATGCAGTTTCAGAAATTTTGCATAGGTCTGATGAAAGATCGAAAAGATCAGTCATTTCGCGATAACTTTGAGTTCAAAGAGAGGATGTTTCACAGTATTACTGACCTGATTGTGCTCACACTCTTTGTGGCCATCTCCCCTCAAGTAAGGGAGAGTGCAGCTCAAATGTATAGAGGGGAACAGAGAGACCTGGATCCTGTCAGAAGGTACCAAGAACTGGTGGCTTCTGTTCAACGTGATGCCCTTTCATGGTTGTATAGAGTTGTCCCAAAATGCTACAATCCCAGTAAGGAGGAATACACACGATGCCTCCACAAGATACTGATGTTTGAAGGAGCCGAGGTGTATTTCAACAAAGATAATTGGCCCACTGAAAATGACCGTCCTTTATATTTCAGGTTAACTTCGGAAATACCCGTCAAACAAGAAACCCTGACAAGACTTCTCATGATAGCAGTGATGAAAGATCAGTGGATGAAATCTCAAGATTTACTAGAGTTAGTTGACAAACTTGTGAAAAGAGCCACAGCCCTTCATAATGATGAACTGGAGGTGTTGCACATAGAGGACACAAAAATCATTGAACTCATATTCAACTTATGCCCATATATTCCCCCTGAGAACTCACCTTTGCCACAGGGTTACAGACCACCAAAAACTGCTATTGCCAACTTGTATTGGAAAGCTTGGATGATACTTTTGCTTATAACTGCTCACAATCCTACAGTATTTGGATTACTTGCTTGGGAGTCTTATCCAACATTAAGAACACTAATGGAAATGTGCATCACTAATTCTTTTGTCTTCCCCCCACCTACATTAGCCACTGGGGAAAAGGGAGAGGAAATGTCTTCACAAGAGCTGCATTTATGTGCACTTGAAAGGCAGCAGATTCTTGATTTTGAGTCCCATTTAGCTCAAAAGACCATCACTGAGCAAAACAGCCTCCTCTTGAGCCAGCTTATCACAATGGAGCCGACCGGTCCAGCTCGAAAACCTCCAGCGATAGTTCTTGATCAGTTGAAAGCTCTTAATACCTCCCATAAGATTGGGCATCTTTTGTGCCGTAGTCGATCGCCTGACTTTTTAGTTGATATCATTCAGAGGCAGGGAGCTTCACAGAGTATGCCTTGGTTGGCAGAGTTGGTCCAGAGCAGTGAAGGCGCATTTTCAGTGTTGCCAGTTCAGTGCTTGTGTGAGTTTTTGCTTAGCGAAGCGGGCACCTCGGGTAGTGATGTTGCAACCAAACATCATCAGTTATTACAGCACTTGAGATCGCTGTTGCGAGCTCCGCGCCAAGAAGATGGAGTTAGTGTAGAAATATTGGAATATTTTCTTAGGAGGTTGAGTTCACAACAAGCAGCAGCCCGTACACAGGCAGTTCGAGGTTTACAGTTGGTCGTCGCCCCGATGAACGATGCCATGGAAATAGATTCTGACTCTCACGCTCCACATGCTTGGCTGCTGCAGCACTTACCAAACTTGCCTGGATTTGATTTGGTGCAAGGAGTAGCTGGCCAGGCTCTTCGTGCAGCGTGCCAGATTGAGACTGATCCGCACGCAGTTAGTGCTTACATCCGATTTCTCGCCGTGCATACGCGAGACGATCCGCTTCAAGACCAAGCTGAGCTCGTGCAGGACATGGCCCAGCTGATTGTAGAGCGTTTCACAATGATATCAGCCATTCTTCCCATGCCAGATAGACCCAATCAACCTTTCAACCAGTCTCACAGCACTCTTAAAGCCTTGCTCATTATTTTTATCAATTATATGCGTAAAGTAAGGTTACCTGCAAGAGAATCATTCACCTGGTCGGAAAGTCAGGACCAAGTTCGCATTCAGTGGGCATCTGGGGAACAAGCAGTAATGCATATACTCGTTGTCCATGCAATGGTGATTCTCTTAACCCACGGACCAGACAACAGTCCTGACTTGTTCCATGAACTATTAACGACGTGGTTTCCTGAGCAAGAGGAAATGCCCCAAGCGTTTTTGGTCGATACATCTGAAGAAGCGTTACTTCTCCCAGACTGGCTCAAGTTGAAGATGATCAGGTCAACAGTCCCCCAACTTGTTGATGCTGCATTGAAGGTAGTTATTTCAAGTACTGTAGATGTATTCAACATTCATATAACCCTTAGACTGTTACTGTTTGACAATTTGATTATCATTTATATTACCAGTTAGCTTGTAAAATCATAGAACCTTGTTCATAGAACTTGTAGTGTTACTTTTGATGATTTGTGTACTATATTTATATTACCAGATAGCTTTATCAAAGCACAGTACCCTATTCCTATGTTGCAATGAGCTGGCCTAAACAATTTATTCTGTAATTAGTGGTGATTTTTAGAATTTTTGGAGGGAGACACAGTTAAAGAGTGGATGAAATTAAAGATAGCAGGGATACTGCAAAGAAGCTTTAGTAGCTTGTACAGTGTGTGGCACAAGACACTCTCAACTATACTCCCCCACGGGATTTTAGATACGTAATGTAAACTGCAAATTTAGGATCGTTAAGCCTTCTTTTTAAAACCAGAAAGTATTGTTTGTTTCAATAAATTTTTCAAAGGTAATTTTTTAGTACTTTTGACAGTTTTATATTGTATATGTACTGTATTATAATCGTCTACATTTGATTTACTGTACTGCAGATTTACGAAAGTGTACCTTCAATGGTGAAATTTAACTCAAAATTGAAGGCTAGGTAGATAAGCACCCCGACTGACTTATCAATTCCTGCTTTTTAATTTTATGACAACAATCTCCCTGCTGGCAGGGTACTGCTCACCATGTGCCTTGCTCTGCTCACTGCTCACTAGCTCTTTGCTTCATCACTTTTTCCCTTTAATTGTCTCATTCCTTTTGTCTTCCCAGCAAAGCAATATTCAGCTCTTGTTTTAGAATAAATTCTTTGGTCCGGGCTCAAGAGAAGAAATGTAATAGAATGGTGATTTTAAATGACTTCTCATAATATTCAGCATAAGTAAATATGAGGGGTATAGTACAACAGATAGCTTCATCTAATAATGTGAGATCATTTTATAGAATTTTGTTTGACGTGTAAATGTTAATCACCGTTTTCATCTGATAATTGTGTACAGTAATCATTTGTGTATAGTGCTTGCATGTTAGTGTATTCCTCTCTTTTCTGCCTCAGGATTTGGAGCCTTCACAGCTGGTGCTTTTCATTCAGTCCTTTGGAATTCCTGTTGCAAGCATGACAAAGCTCCTTTGTGCCCTGGACGTTGCCGTCAACCACAGCGAAGAAGCAGTCGCTGCAGCAGTCTTAGACAAAAGCCACAAGACATACATGGCCCAGCTTGTCGAGGTAAGAGCTCTGTCATAAGAAATTTCCTCTTTATAAAATGTGCAGGCACTGAAAAATTTATATCTTTAATTGTCCCCATAGGGGGCTAGTCATATCAGTGAACCTCTTGTGGTGTATTGTAGGCCTTACTTAAGGTTCCTTGCAGCGTCCCTTCAGTCCCTAGCTGCAACCTCTCTCAATCCTTTTACGATACCCCCATTCATATTCTTTCTTCCATCTTACTTCCCACCCTCTCCTAATAATTATTTCATAGTGCAACTGCAAGGTTTTCCTCCCATTACACCTTTCAGTGTTTAAATTCTCTATTCTATCATTTGGACTGTATTTTACGAAGTTATGTTATTTAAAGGTACAACATCAGCGAGGTGCCAAAGGAGGACATGCATTTGCTGCGACCCTCGGGGAGCGAGATGACATGGACGTAGTGGGAGAGCGACCGCCTCAAGTACGGCCTCTTGTCACCCCACTGAAGGTAAAGTCTTCCATTTGCAGACACCACCTTAATTATGAATGATACTTATGATTGAGTTATGTTTCAGACAGCCATTTGTATGTTGAATTGTTTGTAAGACTAAGTTGGTTACTGTACTCTTCATGCCTTTTTAAGTACAGTATGAGGTTAAGTCAATACAGTACTTTCATCCTAAAATGCAATATACTGTACTACATGCAGTACTGTATACTATACAAAATAGGTGTGCAAAACAATATTTAAACTTATGGGTGGCAAAGGAGTGCTCTGAAAGCAATTTTAATTTGTGATCGCATGTTTTTGCATCTGAATATTTATCGGTAGGGTGGTGTTTGTATTTTATTTCTTGAGTTTAATTACAAAGTAGTAAGCCAAAATTCAGTACAAATTAATATTTAAAGTCGTGATGTACTTATATCACAAATATTATTATGTTCATACAAAGCCAGATATTGCATTTTAAATTACTTTCCTTGCTAGTCTTGGAAGGCTTGAACAATTTGTAATGCAGAAGACATTATTAACTGTAGTAATTAACAAGTTTGTAGAATTAGTCAAGGAAGCTCCTTCTCGACTCAGTCGATTCCTGAATTTCTGTTTGGTCTGCATGTCAGGATTACATAGTGCGTCTTGCTGCAATCTGTGGCAGAATTCTCTTGCTTATCAAGGCTTCCAAAGACAGAAAAACCATCAAGAAAGTAATAGTAGTATTTCTTTACAAGTGGTGTGGTAGGTTTCTTTATCATCTTCCTCTGTTTTTACTCTCACGTAAGAGAAATGATCATTATTGTTTTTAAGACTGCCATATACTTATAGTCATTATTGTATAAATGTGTGCTTTCTTAATTTTGTTTCAGATATCTCAGCCACTTCACACTGAACTGAGCAAAAGTGAGGTGCAGTCCTTTGTTCTTCAGTGCTTCACAAATGATATTCTTCACAGAGACCACAAAAAGCAGGTACTACTACTTTTTAAAGCTTAACTTCTCCTTAAGCAAGCTTAAGGATTCCACCATTTCTAAAAGATTTCTTTCATTTATCCATAATTTTTTAATGAATGTTTTCGATGATTGCCGTAAAACTGATTCGACACTAAGTGATTGCGCCACTAACCCCGGGCCACCTGTATCTTTAAATTTTTCAGTGATCCTAGTTTTCTTGTGAGAGTAATCCATTGCTTTACAAATCCTCATACTTTATTGAATGATGTAAAAGGTCTCCCACAAGAGGGGAAGGCCACCACTTGGTCAGCTTCTTATAGAGGAATCCAAAGTTTGTTTCTCCTTATGGAGGGTAGAGCTGTCGGTGTACCTCACATGGTGCAGTGTAGGTATTTCTTGAGGTTCTTTGCAGCGTCCCTTTGGCCCCTAGCCGCAACCCCTTTCATTCCTTGTACTTTTTCCTCCATCTTACTTTCCACCCTTTACCTAAGTTTTGTTTCATAGTACAACTGTGAAGTTTTCCTCCTGTCACAGTTCCACGTTGGACGAGTGGTTTTGGCATTCGGCCACCAGTCTGGTGGTCCGAAGTTCGATTCTCGGCTTGGCCAACGCAGAGTCAGAGGAAATGATTTCTGGTGACAGAAATTCATTTCTCGATATAATGTGGTTCGGATCTTACAATAAGTTGTAGGTCCCGTGGTAAAACTAAGATATACTTAACTTTTCCTCCTGTTACACCTTTAAAATCTTTGTACTCTCAGTTTCCCTTTCAGTGCTGAATGACCTCATAGGTCCCAGTGCTTGGCCTTTGGACTAAATTTTATATTCTGTTCCCATGTGATTTTGGCATCCCTTTGCGTTATCCTAAACTAATTACTTTACAATAACCTAAACATGCGTGCAGTAGCTCCCAGACACTCCCAAATCAGTGAAAAGGGCTCTTACTTGGTCAGGTTTTCACATCAGGGCTCTAAAGCTCATTTCTGTGGAATTTTATGAAGAATGACTGGAGGAAAATTTGTTCCCATTTTTCCATACTTTCTACTTCAGGGATGTCTCTCAGCCCTGTGATGCCAGGCAGTGGGGTACAGTATATTTGAGTATGTAATCTCTTTCTGACTGTAACTTTCATCTCAATTCCTTCTGATCATTTCATTTGGTATAGCTAATATTGCAATACACCCCCTGAACACCTGAACTAGCCCTGGTCACTTACCAGCCCGAACCATCATTTATTAAAAATTTACCAAATCTTTGGTTAAAATAAACGATCAGTGTTGCCAATCTCCTGGCAAACACCCTCGTTACCTAGTTACCAGCCCACCGCTAGTAGCCCTGCCTCACGGGCCGGTCACACCTGCCCTCTCACGGCAATCACTTATCGTTCGCGGTGGAGTACAGATGTATCCACAGCGAACTCCTATTTGGTCTTGCCCGGCCTTCATTTGCACCTTTGATTTGATTGAATTTGGTGACGAATTACGCATCCCTTTGGATTACGGTTGGATTGCTCTTAATACCTTGTCATTAGACATTGATTCTGCAAAGGAAGAAACAACACAGGCTACGACAACGACTACTGCATCCTCGGCCACGACATCACAGAAAACGACGAGCGGGAGTTCAACAACGTATCGTCTTTGCCAACAATGCAAGAAAAGGATGAGTACCCTATGACACGATAGTCATTCCTTATGCGTAAATTGTAGGCCTGTTCAATATAATGTAAAGACCAGATGTTTGGAATGTCAGGAGTGGTCTTTGGACCAGATGTTAGGGTATCTCAAACATAGGAAAGGTCTCGTATTAAGAAGTAACTGTAGGCAGGAAGAGACTAACGTAGATCAAGATAAAGACTTAGAGACAGTGCTCTTTAAGAGACTTGAGAGTACGCTGACATCGAGTATGACATCTCTGTTACCGATTTATGTCAAGATTATGTGAGGATAGATCGAGCAATAGGGATACTGAAATTACTAATCGTTCTGTTCCAGCTCCCCTGCCTGTTCCAGAATCAGCCCTAACCGGTGCTGGGGGTTATGGGGATCCGCAAGCCCACGGGCAGGATCCGCCGTCCCCCCTGGCGCGGAGCAGGCAGTGTTGGCAGCAGATTCCCCTTCCCTCGATGTGTAAGTTCTCAGGATGATAAAAACTTAGGTCAGATATAGACGAGTAGGGATAATAGGCTACATAGTGTTTAGTTTAGGAAGAGAAGTGCAGGCTTCTTCGGGTCGGTTTTCTATTAAAAGTAGTAGTTTTTAGAGGCACAGTGTCCTTAGAGCATCTTTAGGCTTTTTCCTGCTTCGAGTTCCTTGCATCAGAAGCTTTTAGGCCAGGGTTGGTCTTTCAGATATGCATGCTCCTTCGTCTTTAAGGTTACTTTCCTCTACGTATACGATACGATAATTGTTAATATCAACTAATTCTCCGTTCAATGCATATTGACTTACGATATTCAGTATGAAGAGAAATCGAATAAAATTAACTACGGTTAGCCTAGTGTTCACGATGATATATCGTATGCATATTCAGTAGCCTAGCCTAACCTAAAGTATTCGCTGTACAACATATCGGTAGTTATTTTTATTTTGGCTAACGCTGTAGGCTTAAGGCAATCTTGACTTCGGATAATTCAATACAGGTGTAATTGAAAACGAACGAGAATCCGATCTGAGGATAATTAATATGAATGTAATCGAACAGAATGAAGATCGGATTCTGTCCGACTAAAGCATTATAATTGTATTATGTGTATCATCATATTGGCGTAGTATAAACACTAAACTCGGCAGTCATTCACGCTGGAATCAGCGGATGACGAATACGGGTTTGCGTCGCCGTATCCATCTCATTCTCTCCTGATTGACTAAAATGACTAACGTAACAACACTCTCACTTATGCCAAGTTTGTACAAACGTCTTAAAGGAGACGTGTCTTCAACTATGTTGACATTTAATATAGTCAATGAGGTATCTATCTTGGGGCATATAAACAGATGTCAGATATAAGGAATTTGTATGCATGACGTCTTCATACGTTTAACAAACTATTGCCGTCAGTATTTACATTGAGCTGATGTCAATTACAGTTACAAATTATTACCAGTCGTATTATCAAATTACAATGACAACTGAAATTTAATATTAGGCCTAATAAAGTTAATTTAATTACCTTTAAATATTATTTTATTACTTTTCAATTAAATTATTACACTAGCTTGTCGTCAAACAGCACTATTGTAAGGAGGTGTGGTTTAGACAGACAAGGATGCCGGCTAGTCTATTTTTTTTCTCCTTGGCTTCAGATTCAACCATATCACTTGGTCTCGGCTAATGTTTTTGTCCTTAGTTAGCATATTAATGAATATCTGGATACTTAACTTATGTAACGAAGTCATACTGTTCGTCTTACGATGTAATTTAAGACCAAAATTTGACTGATACGTCTCATCGGAAGCTAGTTTTTCCCTCGGGTTAGATGGCGTTAAATTTAGGATTCCGTTCGTTTTTCACTCGTTTTCATAGGTATTACGAACCTTACACTTTATATACGTTATTAATCCTTTGTCTGTGTGAAAACAACAGTAATGAGCTCTTTCATGCTATTAGTTTCTTTTACCACGGCTGCGTTGGAATTCATACATAAGCTCGGGACTTCTGTCCAGGTTGCTGATGAACGTAATTTTGCCTTATTAGCTTCAGCTGCATTTATAACATGAATACAGTAATTACCGTCCCACGCGGATGAATACAATAACGGATGTTGCTATCGGATTCGATTACTGTCACACGCTGATCAATACAATAAAGTGATGTTGTTATAGGAGTCGATCGCATTAGCAACAAGTTCTCGTTCGGTTGTTCATAGCTGTACGGAGTTATACGAGTATTATCGTTTAAGATAATACCCTTTTAACTTGCTGCAATTTGCGGAGGTGGAGATATTAGACGATCGTAATTTCTCTCTCTCTCTCTCTCTCTCTTTTCTCTCTCTCTCTCTCTCGCACTTCCCTGATTTTTATCTCTCTCTCCTCTCTTTTCCCTGATTTTCTATTGTCTCTCTAGACGATTTGTGTTTTTTTCTCTCTCTCTCTCTCTCTCTCTCTCTCCTCTCACTTTTCTGATTTCATATTCTCTCCATATTCTCTCATCCTATTTTCCACGCTCTCCTAACACTGGACTCATTGTGCAACAGAGGTTTTTCTTCCTTTCACACCTTTTCAAACTTTCTCAATTTCCCTTCAGCGCTGACTGACCTCATAGGTCCCAATACTCGGCCTTTGGCCTAAATTCTATTTTTAAACCCAACAATCTTGCTGTCTGAGTTAGTATTAGAGTAGGGAGCGAATATTCGGAATATGTATAAGGTATTCATGATATGATATATCACAAGAGGATTTTAAGTATTAGGAAAGATAGGAAAGAACATGTCTGGGTCTATCTGAGGGTATTTTTCCAAGTGCCAACCAGGCAGAGTACAGACAGGCAGGTACAACACTACAAGAGAGGACATCACTACGATCGACGACACCGTTGTCTCCTCCGTACATGAGAGGCCTAAGGCCCACATGGGAGGTCTTCAGTTTCCCTCCATACATGAGAGGCCGAGAGCCACATGGGAGGTCTTCAGATTCCCTCCATACATGAGAGGCCGAGAGCCACATGGGAGGTCTTCAGATTCCCTCCATACATGAGAGGCCGAGAGCCACATGGGAGGTCTTCAGTTTTTCCTCTACTCAGGTGAGGCACATAGCCAGCTGAGAGGAAACAGGTTTGTATCCCTTCCGCACTCAATGAGTTTTGACCTTAGGGTAGAGGTGCAGGGAGTTTTTCCCTCCACATATGGCAGGCCTAGAAGGCCACACATGGGAGATTAGCTTGGACGAGTGACAAATGAACTTGAGACTGACTCGCGTACTCAATTATATTGACTGACAACTAGTACAGTGGAGGGCCGGGCAGATTTGATTCCCCACCTCCAAATTAATGTTGTTAATCGGGCTAGTTCAGGTGTTCAGGGGGTGTATTGCAATATGAAGTTTTTATTGTAAAACTAATATTGTAATACCTACCTGAACACCTGAATGATTCCCACCCTCCTCCCCTCTCATACAGAGTTATTGAGTTATGATTGACGTGAGAGGGCAGGTGTGACCGGCCCGTGAGGCAGGGCTACTAGCGGTGGGCTGGTAACTAGGTAACGAGGGTGTTTGCCAGGAGATTGGCAACACTGATCGTTTATTTTAACCAAAGATTTGGTAAATTTTTAATAAATGATGGTTCGGGCTGGTAAGTGACCAGGGCTAGTTCAGGTGTTCAGGTAGGTATTACAATATTAGTTTTACAATAAAAACTTCATATCATATAATATGTCAATCCATAGACATCTGAAGTGGGTTGACAACGAGAGATTCAGGTACAGCATTTTTGTACATCATGACATCATCCCAATCAGACTTCTCCTTACTCATTGTTTTCCTTCTAAAGTACGTAAACAGTTGTATATGTAATGTTTTGGTGTATTTTTGCATCTACATGTACTATATATATAATTTGGAAAATGAATTTTGTATTATAAATACAAACCATGATTTTAATCAGGAGTTCCCTATCCTTCCCTCCAATTTGGTACAGACATCAATTCAATAGTAGAACTTTATACTCATAGATGTTGAGGTCTTACCAAAATATGAAGGTGGTCTGACACTGGGATACCTTGAGGATATTTGTAATAGATAGTGATCTAGTTTCATTCTTTACATAGAGGAGTAGCTTGTATGAAGAACATTTGAATTATTGAGACAAGATTATCTCATTTTAGAACTCTGATCTGAGTAGGTTTCTTAAAGTTCATCTACTGTATTTGCCGCATGAATATGTTCATTCATGCACAACTGGGTATAATTTATTTGTGTGTCAGTTTAGTATCTTTTGAACTAGATTGACAGAGGATATTTGCTTTGGTGTTTGACCACATATCAGTGAAAGTTTTATTTGTTTAATTATGGTTACTTTTTTATATATGCTGTAGAATTTGACCCAGTAATCAGTGATATTGTAATGTGAATATTTTATTTGTTAAATTATGATAAAATCTTAAAATTGTCCCTTTTTACATTAGGTTCAAGACACAATGAGAGTTTTACAACGTCACTTTACTAGGGAGATCAGCCGACAAGATCCCGAAAGTCCTTACATCAGCGAATTCCTAAGTAGTCTCACTGCAATTGTTCAATCTCCAGTAAGTTCCTGAAATGTGCTGTCTTTTTTCTATTTTTAAACAACTTAATTCCTAGTAAAAATGTCAGTATTTTTAAATTTTATACTTAGGCTTAGAAGATATAGGTATTTTTGCCACCAGTCAAATTTTAATGGGTAAAAGTACCTAGGTTCAGTTTTAAATAAGAGAAAGAAACTACATTTCACTAGATTTTTTGTGTTTCAGAACAGAAAGGTGGTTTGAGTGTGAAAAAAAATTGGTAGTTTTATCAGAACATGACAGTGATAGTGAAATTGTAACATACCTATTTTCATCATAAATGGTGGGAAAAACCAAGTTATATATATGACAGGGTAAATAATTAGGTTAAACAGTCATTTGGGCATGCGAAATTAGCTTTTGGCATCTACAATTTTACCCCATGCAAATTGTGGATGTGAGTTTTTATCCACACACAGTGTTTCCCCTCTGGTAAAAGTAGACAGTTAAGTACAACAAATTCAAGAACGGCTGGTTAATCAATTTAATAATGTAGTTTCCTAGAATTTATTCAGTGTTCCTAAATATTTACATTTCTGAAATGGGATTACCACCTTCACCCACTGTGCTTGCGCAACTCAGTTTTGCACTTAGATCCCCACTGAAAATTAGTTTAGACGAATTTGCCTGTAACTAATTGTTTGCTGGTGCAATCAGCCATCTTTGAGGGTATGTACCTTGCCAAGTTCTAATCTCTTTTAGTACCATGTAGAGCACTTTCTTAATATCTATGAAAGTTCAATTATTACTGAACAGTTGCTTTGGGGCTCTTTAAGTAAACATTGCATCATTACTATATTTTCAGTGCTGAATGACCTCATAGGTCCCAGTCCTTGATCTTTGGCCTAAATTTTATATTCCAGTTCACAAAGTGTGTCATGAAACTACCATGACTGAGAATTTGCACAAGAGGTTGCTTCTTGAAGTGACACTGGACATTGTGTGTAGGAAATGTGAAGAGGACAAGATGTCACAAAGTTCTCGTGTCCTATAGTTTTCAAATTGTTGTGTATAAATCTGGGTTAGTGCAATGAAGGTATTATCCAGGGGTGTTTATGGTGCCTCTTTGGTTCTAACCTGCACCCACTCATTACCTGTGTACTGAATACTTCCATTCTTACTTCCTTATTTCCATCTTGCTGTCCAGCCTCTCAAAATATTACCTCTTGATGTAACTATGGCATGTTCTCCCAGTTTCACTTTTAAATCCTTATACTTCACCTCATGTATTTTTTCTGTCTTTATCTTGCTGTCCAACCACTCCAGCTCCCAGCACCCTCATTTCAATGTCTATGTGCTGAATGGCCGAAAGTACCCCATTGCTTGGCATTACAGATAACTTTTGTGATTCATATATTCATTATTTCTTTCGCAGTTGTTTACTTATATTGGGGTTTCCACCTCTCAGCCCCTCCAATTGGTTAAAAAAACATCCCTTTTTTTTGTGGTAAGGTGTTGAATATGCATTGTTTCAAATTTTGGAGTTAACTGTGTTGATGGTGATTTTATAACTGACTACTTGTTTGGTGAGAGACAGACTGGATACTTTTCAGAAACAAGACATCAGTGATAAAATTAAATCACTGTCGATACAGTTACCTTTAAAAAATCTTTAAAAATGCATATTCAACTCTGACAAAAAAGGTACAAAATCTTTGGTCCACAGACAAGAGTTAAGGAATGATAGGATATAACAGGGAAGACCATTAATGCCCCCAGCCATAATAAAGAGGTTGGGACCAACGAAAAAACAATTGTACATATAATACTAAGCTTTCATTTAATTAATTAAGAAATTTAGAGATTTTATCAATTCTGTGTTCATTTATCATAATATATTTCTTCTTTCTTGCAGCAGCATGCTCGGAGCTTTGTTACGGGACTACATCAACACTACATTTATTCTGCCTCACTCTTTCGCCTTTTGCGCACCATGCACAGCAAGAAATGCTGTGAAAAGCTGTACAGCATGACTTGCCAGTTGGTTGCCATTATTTTGAGGATGGCTCCAGATTTAAAGTCACCACTGACGAATGTTCTTGAAACCTTCAATATTGAGGAACTACAATTTCAAGAAGTGAAAAAGAAAGAGCCAAAGGCAGAAGTTGATATAACTTCATCAGAGACTATTTTACTTCATCTCTCTTGTTTACCACCAAGTCAGTTAGAGAAAGAAATCTGCAGTGTGGTCAGTTCTGCAATGAAAGGAGGGAAAATGACACCAGTTGTTGAAGCACTGACTCAGTTGCTCTTATCAGGTGTTTCTCTAAAACAAGAGGAGGATGTACAAAAGGGAAACAATCCTCCCTCTGCTCTGTTATTAGATTGGTTGCAAGTTCTAGACCCAGAGTTAGAAAAAGGGTCAAACCAGTTACAGCAAATTTTACTCTTCAAGAAACGAGCCGGGAATAAGCAACAGGAAGGGAGCTATAGCCAGGCCTACCTCCTTGCAGCATTCACACATCAGGCACGGTGGGACACACTTGAGCACTGTGTGCGTTCTTTGTTACGTGTGCATAGTACAACACTTGACCCTGCTGCTGTTCTTGGATTTGTTTGGGCAGTGTTACATGTGCCAAAACTTTGGCAGGGAAGAGAACGTAGAACCCCTCGTCATGCTCCTCAAGAAGCCCTTTTAACATTTAGTACTTCTGAAATAGTTCATTTAGTCCAGTATATGATTGCTGATTGTCAAACCGCACTCGAAGCTGGACGCGGCATAACCAGTTTAGAAAAGCATTTGCCATTACTGCTTCATAGCTTAAATAACTCTTCAGAGGCAATGCAGGTTTTGGCGGAACATTTGTCAGGAGTTTCTCAGGATACCAAGTCAAGTGGCCAAGCAGCTGGGCATCTATTGTATCATCTTTATTTGCGAATGCCTCGAATTATATCGTATTTACCAGCAGGCACAATGACAAGAGTTGTGATGTCTGGGGCCAAAGGAGGTCGAGCTCAGGAGAGTGGTGCAGATGTTGCTCTTCACACACTTCTTACAATGCTTGCTTCACCCCAGCCTGGTCGAGAATTTAGAAGGCGAATGTGTGATATAGAGGCAGCAGTTCGCAAGCAGGCTGTATCACACCCATTAATTGTACTGCGTCACTTGCCGTTGTTAGCAGCATCACTGAAAGGCACTAATCATTTGCAGTTGTCAGCATTGCGGGCGAGCAATTACCTTGAACTATTCTCAATGATATTGGGAGTGTTGGAACTCCTACAGCCACTGCTATTTGCTCCACAACATCATGAAGCACTGACTCCTTTGTTGGACAGTTTTATGGCATTATTCACATCTGTTCATGAGCTGGGACATCTTCTTGCCCGTTTTTCCCATCTGTTAATGGTATGGGTTGGATGTCAAGGTGGTCCTGCAGCAACATACCTGTGCGCGCATTCCAGTCTGTTAGCTACTCTGCAGACTCATCATCCTGATATTGCAGCCTTGCGATCATTGGCTGCAATTGCAGCTGCTCGAGGGATGGACCAGCCCAAGGAGTCAACTTCGAATCAGCAGACTAACATTGATCTGAGTTTGTCTACTGGATGTTTTCAGGGACCAATGCCTCCTCCTTTTATTATGGCACAAGTGAACGAAATGCAAGCAAGGCTTGAAGGTCCAGGATTGCCTGAAGAACAACTAGAAATCCTGAAGAAGATTAGTGAATTAGCCGATCGTTGGGTCAGTGCAGTTTTACCATCGTATACTCATATATTTTGCACTGGCATATCCAGCGAAAACAAAGGTCTGCGTATGATGTGTTGGGAGCTGATATCACGCCTGTTGCATCAGCGACCTGCTCTGGGGGGCCGCATTGGTCAGGCAGTTCTCGCTGCCCTGAAATCAGAAGATAGTGCTGTGGTAGAGACTGCTCTAGAACATCTTCCTGAAGTGATTTTGTTGCTGCACGACCAAGCACCAGAACTACTTTGTGCTGCCTTTGTCTCGGCGTTAACATCATCCGCTGGCGCATCAGCCTCGTTAAGCGAAGCTTTAAGTTTGTTACATTTGCATACTGGGTCATAGTGCAAAAGTTTATCAGTCTTCTTTTTGAGAGAGATAATTATTATTATCATCAGTATATAGTAGCTGGAGGAGGATTAATTTTCTTTGTTTTAGGATTAAAGAGACCTAATACGTTATGTATTGTAATTTCCACATTAAAATAAGTAATCAACATATTACTGTTACATTTATTAGCATATTGCTTTCCATAAAGTGATGATGACAGTAAAAGTTTTTCACTTGCAAACCTTTTTATTCACCATTAATAAGTGCTTCATTATGCATGCTAAAACAGCCAGTACTTATGACAAACAGTTTGTGTGGATAATGCTATTGTTACACATTTTTCAGGTCACTAAATAAAGGTATCATTATGTTACATGCCCAACTTGGCAAATTTCAGCAAACTTATTATTCTGAAATCTTGCTGGGAAATACAATCAAAACCAAAAAATCAATGAAAGAGGACCCACAAATTCAGAAATACTGTACCACAGGAGTATACAGGCAACATTAATATTATCAAGTATAAATGGATGCACATATGCAAGAAGGGTACATAAGTACATAAAAATAATTCAAAGAATTTGGTAAAAGTGGACCCATAAAAACATAAAAATACTGCAGGGTTGTGCAAATAAAATCCATAGGGGCAGATGGAAGAGGCCCCAAACATGAAAAATGCAAAGGGGTACACAAATAAAATCCAAAGGAACAATCTAAAGATGAATCACAAAGATAAAAACACCAGAGAGGTATACTACAAGCGAATTCCAAATGCCCATGCCCTACAGCAATAAAGAAGGATACTTTCCCTAATATGCAGCTGAGACCTAATTCTGAGGACGTCTTCAAAAATCCTGTAAAGAAGATGACAAATGGGGTGTGTGGATGAATTCTCTGTTGGCAGTGACAGTGCCGATACCTGTAAAGATGACAGAATTAATTAGGAAATATCCTTTGTTTTTGTTTTAAAGTCAACTGACCCTATTGAAGAGAAATAGCTGTTATATGATGATGGAGGAAGGGATGAATGATATAGTACGTACAACTTAGGTTAAAGGAATTTTAGTTATACAGATCTGCTACACTTGCATTTAAGACTGCTTTAGTTAATATATTTCACTTGGTAAGGTGTCATCATTATCTCCCTGCATCAATGACATTATGAAAACATTTTTATTGTGAAATTCTGTTCTTTTACCGCAGCATGAATCTTCCATTCTTTGTTTTTAGGTTAATTGCTTTTTTTTATCTAAGGAAAAAGATTAAGCTCTCTTACCTCAGAATATGTAATTGTGTTCCTTCCTTTACCTTTCCTTGGCATAAAGATTCTGCTCTCTTACCTTGGGATCAAAGTCTGGTCCAGTTCCCTTGCCTTACTTAGCATTGGAAAAAAGATCTATCTCTACTTCACAATGAAAAGGCTATGTAGTATTCCTTTTCTCTTACCTTCCTTTAGAATGAAGATTCTATTCAGTTACCTTGGGAAAAAAAAACGTCTGTTCCCTTACCATTTTGTTCTTGTTCTTCGAGATGGAAATTTTGTCCCGAGCAGATTAAATTCCTCTTGTAAGAGTTATTATTCTTGCAAGCAGAGGGAAGCTGTTGGCTAAGTGAAATATAATTATGTTGTTAATCTCAGGATAATTAAATTAATTCATTTTTCTTACAGCCTTGGCATTAAGATGAATCGTAGATATTTATCTTTATTCTTTGCAGTGAGAAGCCATATGGTAATGCGTATTGCGAGGGTTTTATGATGGATAAAGCGATAAATATTATTGTATTGCAAAAGCAAAAGTTCATAGCAAAAATATTAATGTAATCCTGTTTGAAAATCTTCAGCTACTACAGTTACTATTATTATTTTGGTCAAAACAAAGCAAATATAGGGGCCTGTCCCTGTTACTCTAAGTATACCATGAGAAATATTACTGTACCCCTAGCAAGGATGTTAGCAAGTTTGTTTGTGTAGGACAATTTCACAAAATGTTATCTCTGAATTATTACACAAATTTTACCAAAGGTGGACCTCATGATACTTGGTTTTGAAAGATATCCCAATCTTGTTCTGGATTCATGAATTTTTTTTAATGTTTCCACACCGCATGCTCAACTTTGGTAGAGATTTCCGTCTCCTAGTGTTCTTGTTTTTAATGAACTACTTTTGCTTAACAAAATGCTGTTCCATAAATGTACGATCGTTATTTCATTGAGAACCTGTGCGAAACTACATATGCTGAATGAAATAATATGATTTTAATGCACAATCCCTCGGTCCTTTAACAATAGGAAGGTACTTGGTGGCAGATGAACCGGTCGTAAGCTTCGAACAAGGGCGTTCGGTAGTTAACTACTTGTCCGGCAGTTGGCGGTCAGCTCGACTGTGAGGAGAGGAGTCACTTTGCTTTCGGCCGCGTGGGTGGATGGACGTGTTGCTCGCCTCTCTGCCCGCTTCTTGTCGTATGCTTTGTTTCCTTCACTGCGTGAAGGTTTTTTTCTTTCCCTTTTACTGTGTGTATTTGTGCAAGGATATACGTAAGTACGTGTGTGTTTTTGTATACAATACAGTGAATTGTGTGATTTTTGAGATTCGAAATGGAATCCCAAGAGCCGGAGAGACCCCCTCGCCCCCCCATCAGCCACAGATTGTGCCCTGGTGTGGAGGGCCGTAAGTGTGGGACCTTTCGATGATCTGCTGAGGTTGACCCTCATGAGTTTTGTATTCGGTGTAGAGGGCGGGAGTGCTCTTGCACCGAGACGTGATGTATGTGTTTTTTGGTCAGAGGAGCAGTGGGAGCGCTATGGGGGGAGGAAGAAGCCGTGTAAGCCAGTCAAGGAGTCGGAGGAGGATTCTCCGGCTACGCCCTTGGTTACGGACACGTCTTCTTCTTTTCTCCCTCCATCTCAGCTCCCTCGTTTGGCTCCTTCCCCTTTGGGGGAGGTTTCTCGCTCCTCCTCTCTCAATCAGTCGAGCGTGGAGGGGGGGGCGAGATACCCCGACATCCAGTTGTACTTGGGGTCCTCCGTTCACTTGGGGTGGGAACTGCCACCCATACCCCCCGGGCGAGGGGAGACCCCCCCACTAACTCACCCGACTTTTCCTTCCTCAGATCTGCTTGCCACGGGTGATGATCTCGGACGGGCCTGGTACTCGCTGGGGCTTCGAGGGACACCAACGGTTCAGGGGCTGCTGAGTCACCTGGCGAGAGGGGCCATGCTGATAACGCACGGCCTGACCACCACGACTACCACGACGGTGTCCATGCCTGGCTACGCTGCTCCGCCGCACCTGGTGTACACCCAGCACGTAGCCATGGTGACCCCGACAGCTGCTGTGCAGGCGCCGCTGCCGGAGGTTATGATGCCCACTGTGACGCCACCACCTGGTTTTGCTGCTCTTGCTGTAGCCCCGGACTTCCGGTGTCCCAAGAACTCTCCCCTGGACCTGCCTCCTGTGCAGAGGATGCCGCTGGTTCCTGCCCCGCCTCCTGTTCCTGAGTATGCTGCCGCTCCAGTTCCGGTACCAGTTCCTGCCGCCTTCGTTCCTGCCCATGGTGTTGCTGCTTGCTGCTCCCACCCCAGGTCCTTCCGGACAGGTACAGTCAGGCCCTGTTGCTTCGGCAACTGCCCCGGCTCCATCCTGGAAGGAAGACCTGACGGTGGTGCTGAGGAAGCTGACGAAGAAGAAGAAGAAGAGGAAGTTGTCGTCGTCGTCTTCATCGTCGTCGTCTGCCGCCGCTTCCCCTTCAACTTCTAAGGCCCCACAGCCGATGAAGAAGAAGGTTGCCTCCTCCCCCACTAAGAAGGCTCACTCTGAGACTTCTAAGGGTCTGTCCCACTCCGGTGGGATGGTTGGGACTTCCGCCGGTCCTCCTGTTCCTTTGGGAACGGTGCCCGTCTCTCCTTCCGCAAGGAAGAAGAAGACGGGGACCGGAGGAGCACCGGCTATCACCGGTACCTCCTCGCCTGGTGCCAGAGGTTCTGCCTCGGCACCAGGTACCGTCTCAGCCTCTCGTTCGCGAGAGTTACCGAGCGAGCCAAGACCCAGGCAACCGAGTCCGCTCGGCACCAGGATCCAGGCACGGAGCGGAAGACTGGCGGGGGTCGCTCAGGCGACTCCCATCAGACCAGCAATCGCTCTCGCAGCGATACTCTGGTACCCAGGGTTGACACGATGGTCCCAGGCTGTTTGCGGGCTGAGGCAAGGAAGCAGTCCCCTCGGCTGGTCCAAGCGAGGTGATGCGCCGTGAGGACAGGCCTCACTCCCACCGCGACAGCGGACTCTGCAGGCCCCCTGATCGCCGCTCCTACCGGGACCGGGCGAAGAGGGGGACCAGCAGCAGCTCTTCTGACGCTCAGGACCGTCGCCGCTGTTCTCGGTCCAGCAGCTCGACCAGGCCTGCAGCTCAATCGCCACCGCGGGTTGGTGATCGCTTGCAGCCCCCTCAGCACACTGGATCTACCGGTGGGCGCGGGGGGAGCGTCAGGTCTTCCTCTCCTATCCCTTCAACTTCCTCGGGCTTCACCGGGAAGAGCGAGGCGATCAGGAGTGATTGCGAGGCGCGTGCTCCTCGCGATCCCGCCACGACGCCCTACAAACCTGGCACGGTCCTAGGACCGACCAGATCGTATGCGCAAGTAGCAGGAGGAGCCCAGGAGGGGTCTGTTGTGGTTCCTCCTGTGGAAGGAGGAGGGTCTCGGGAGGCATTCTCGCTGGACGGGCTTGACGGTTCGTCTCTGCAGGATGCAGTCACTCCTGAGATCCAGAGGTCGTTCGCGGAGGTTATTGCGCTGATTCGTCAGCACAACGACCTCGGGGAAGGATCGCCGCTCCCACCTTCCGAGCCCACATCGGTTTTGGAGTCGTTCTGGGGACCTAAGAAGGAACCCAGGATGACGGTGGGTCTGCCGCGATTGGCCTTGGCTGACAGCGTACTGAGCCAAGTGGACGCTCTCATCTCCAGACAGAAGGGTTCGCTTCAGTCCGGTAGGTCTTCCAAGCTCCTTCCCCCACCTCTACTGCGACAGAGGCGCTTCTACGTACCTTCAGGGGACCCTCTGCCGCCCAAACAGGTTAACCCAGAGCTAGCTAGGCTAACTCCTGGGGTGTCTCTGCAGCAGCTCCTGTCGGAGAACCTCTGGTTCTCGCAGCAAGAGGCACTTGCCTTGGAATCTACCGCAATGGCAGCATTCCAAGCAGTCTCCTGGATCGACCTGTGGTCCCTCACAGTGTCGAAAGCCACGGCCTCCTTGGGGAACATCACTCATGAAGGGGACCCGTCTTTTGTGAGATTGTGCCAGTTTGGAGGTAGGGCCATCTCCTACCTGGCCCACCAGATGGCTAACCTGTGGACCAACCTGGTTCCCTGGCGTAGAGACGCTGTTCTCACCCGAGTGACTAGGGTGGCTGGGCGTGAGGCGGCTCTGGGTCTTCGCAACTGACCGGTGCGGAGTTCCTCCTCTCTCTTCCCCAGAGAGATGGTGGACGCTGCGGTGGAACAACGGCGCACTGACGACAGTGACCGTCTCGTCCACGAGGCAGTCTCCAAGGTGGCTGGGTAACCTCGGACGACTGCGGCTAAGCCCAAGAGTTTAGCTAGTTCTTCCTCTGCGGCCAAGACGATCGCCTCGTCGAAGCCGAGAGGAGGATCTGGGAAGAAGGAGTCGAAGAGAGTAGGGAAATGCTAGGGACGGCATTCCCCATCACCTGCTGCCGGAAGTGGGGGGTGCCTGGCGAGCCATTGGGCAACATGGCAGCGCTACGGGCGGGCACCTGGATAGTGAACGTCCTTTGGGAGGGATATTTACTACCCTTCGAGTCTCGGCCACCCCTCACCTCCAACCCGGTCCATCTGCAAACCTACGTTCCTGGCTCGACCAAGGACGTGACGCTTCGGCAGAAAGTTGAACCCATGCTGAGCAAACGTGCTGTGGAGATCGTATGGGATCAGTCGCCGGGCTTCTACAGTCGACTTTTCCTGGTGGAGAAGTCCTCGGGGGCTGGCGCCCGGTGATAGATCTCTCTCCCTTGAACCGATTTGTTCGCCAGACTCGGTTCACGATGGAAACAGCACATTCAGTGCTCGATTCCATCAGGGAGAACGACTTCATGCTTTCTGTGGATCAGAAGGACGCGTATTTCCAGATACCCATCCATCAATCCTCCAGGAAGTACCTCCGCTTCATCCTTGACAGGACGGTGTACCAATTCAGGGTACTTTGTTTCGGGCTCTCAACCGCCCCACAGTTGTTCACGCGAGTGTTCACGCTGGTGTCGGCTTGGGCCCACTTGGTAGGGATACGTCTTCTGAGGTATCTCGACGATTGGTTAGTCCTGGCGAGCTCCCGCTCACAGTTGCTGCAGGACAGAGATCGACTCCTCGAATTCTGCCGCGATCTGGGGATCGTAGTGAATTACGAGAAGTCAGACCTCGAGCCCAAGCAGAGGATGAAGTACCTAGGCATGCTGATCAACAGCATGCAGGGCGAGTCTTCCCCGCAGATTCATGGATCAGCAGGTTCACGGAGGCAGGAAGACAGTTCCTGTCTCTATAGGAGCAACCACCTCAGCAGTGGCAGATCGTGATCGGTCACCTGTCGTCTCTCGAGAAGGTAGTCCCTCACGGGCGTCTTGACCTGCGGTCTCTTCAGTGGAGACTAAAGGAGTGTTAGTCACAGGCAAGAGACCCTCCCTTCTTCCCCGTGTCCCTCACAGAGGAGGTGAGGCAGGACCTAGCCTGGTCTCGCCCCCCCACCCAGAGATGTTGCTGTTCTCAGACGCATCGACCGAGGGATGGGGCGCACACCTGGAGGGGTTGCTGACTGCAGGCGTGTGGGGCCATCGCGACAAGCACCTTCACATCAACGTCCTGGAGCTCAAGGCAGCGTTCCTTACTCTCCAAGAGTTCCAGGACCTTCTGGTGGGACACTCGGTGGTGTTGATGAGTGACCACACCATGGTAGTGGTGTACGTCAACAAGCAGGGGGGACCTAGTGTCCCTCCCGCTGCACCAGTTGACGTTGCAGGTGCACGAGTGGGCCGTGGCACACTCAGTAGAGCTGTCGCCCCTCTACATTCCAGGCAAGAGGAATGTGGTAGCCGACAAGCTAAGGCGTCGGGATCAGGTGATAGGAACCGAATGGTCCCTTCATCCAGACGTGGCGGAAAGGCTCTTCAACCTGTGGGGGCGTCCAGTCGTGGATCTGTTCGCCACCCGGCAAAACAGAAAACTCCAGGTTTTCTACATGGTTGTGCCAGACCCATGGGCAGCTGCAGAGGACGCTCTTCAACATCCATGGGACAACCTCTTCGTTTACACCTTTCCCCCGTTCTATCTGATTCGCAAAGTGATCCGCAGGGCGCTGATCACCGCGAACCTTCGGATGATCCTGGTGGCACCCAAACGGCCTCAAGCCGTTTGGTACCTGGACCCGCTGGCTCTGCTTGCCGAAGCGCCAAGAGAGATTCCCCCTGGCACAACCTCCTGTGCCAGCCACACGTAGAACGGTACCACCGGTCCGTCAAGTCCCTGTGTCTTCACGGCTGGCTGTTATCCACCATCTCTGGCGAACGAGAGGCTTTTCTCTCAGCGCAGCAACAGAGATGGCTGGATACCTCAGACAGTCCTCTGCAGCTGTCTACCAGGGGAAGTGGTCCATCTTCTGTGGTTGGTGTCGTGGACGGGGTCTCTCTCCTCTCAGAGCCACTCTTCAGCAGGTAGCGGATTTCCTCGTCTTCCTTCGCTGAGAGTAGCTCCTCTCCGTCTCCGCAGTTAAAGGATACAGAGCCGCCCTGGTCCTAGTCCTTAAACTGCGAGGTGTGGATATCTCTTCTTTCGAGATCTCCCTCCTGATGAAGAGCTTCGAGAGGTCTTGACCACCCAGGGAACTCAGGCCCCCGGGGTGGGATGTGACTCTTGTCCTTAGGAGTTTGACTCGCAGACCCTCCGAGCCACTCCGAGACTCATCAGACAGGGATCTGACCCTCAAGACCCTCTTCCTGCTGGCCCTGGCATCGGCAAAGAGAGTAGGGGAACTTCATGGTCTTTCCTTCGATGTCAAGCATTCCAGGGGATGGGGATCCGTGACACTCGATTTCGTCCCGAACTTCGTAGCGAAGACTCAGAATCCTTTGGTCCCTGACGACCGGTTTGAGTCTTTTACGATCCCCTCCCTGAAGGATTTCACTGATAATGATGCGGATGAGATGTTGCTTTGTCCTTTGAGGGCGCTACGGTGCTATCTGAAGAGAACTCGGCACCTCAGGCCTGAGTGTCGACGCCTCTTCGTTAGCACCGTGGTTACCAAGAAAGAAGTTTCTAAGAACACTCTTTCTTTCTGGCTGCGTGAGGTGATCAGGAGGGCGTACAACACGGATGGTAGTGACGACACCTGTACCCTCCGTCCGAGAGCCAACCCTTGCGTTCCGCAAGAACTACTCCCTGGCGCAGGTTCTGAAGGCAGGGGTTTGGGCCAACCAGACAACCTTCACTTCATTTTACCTTCAGGATATTACCCACAGGTCCTTGGACACTTTTTCCTTGGGACCCGTGGTGGCTGCTCAACAAGTTGTGTAGTCTACCCAGCACCCGAGCGGACAGAACAGCATCGCATCCTTGTGTGACTGCATGAATGGACGAGTGAAAGAGAGTGTGACTGGCTTCTCTTCCTCCTTCATTCTTCTCCTCTACCTATGGGCAGAGGGCCGCAGTCGTCACTACGCTGAACAGGAGGCGGATGCAGGTAAGCTACACAACTGAGCTCCATCCTATCCCTTTCAGTAGGGATGGGAGTGTTTATACGCCACTCCCCAACAAGGGGGGAAAGTGGAAGCCAACAAGAGACAAACCCATGACTTCATTTTGGCTCTTGAAGTAGGAACTAGTTCTTGCCTTTTGCTATTTATAAGAGGTACACTTGCCTCCCTCTTATAAATTTGGTCCAGAAGTCTGACCACTGATCCTGCGGTGCACACCCCGATCAGCTGGGCAGAGGCTAGGATCCCTCCCTCTGCTCTTACGACCAGGGAGGGAAGCAAGGTAGGACGAACACCAGTCTGTTCATAGGACTCAGATTCAACCCACCAAGAAGTGAGTCTTCCCATTGTTAAAGGACCGAGGGTTTGTATACGTATCGGAACAAATAACAATTTGTCGAAAATTGTATTTTTCATAACTATACAAACCTGAGGTCCTTTATATATAGTCCCACCTCATGCCACCCCTCACTCTGCGTTTCCTGGGCTTAAAGCAAAGTGACTCCTCTCCTCGCAGTCGAGCTGACCGCCAACTGCCGGACAAGTAGTTAACTACCGAACCCCCTTGTTCGAAGCTTGCGACCGGTTCAGCTGCCGCTAAGTACCTTCCTATTGTTAAAGGACTTCAGGTTTGTATAGTTAGGAAAAATACAATTTTCGACAAATTGTTATGTTTGTGCATACTGCATGAAGTCACATATAGTAATTACAAATGCCAGTTGTACATTGATGATTATTTAATCGGTTTGGTAGTCTTTTCCTGATGATAAAGATTCATTTCCTTGTCTTGGAATGTTATTATTATGTTGGGTTATCTCAACAAATACAGGACTTGTTCACTGACAGATCATAACAGTGTTATTTTGGGGTCTCTCCAGAACATTGATTGAGAAGAAATCCTGATCACAAACAGTGGGAGATTTTTGGAATTTTCTTTGATCCTTCTCTTCTCTGTAAGAGATTCAGGTCACCATTCCTCTGTATAGGACTGGAGAAGTTGTTGGTTGATCACAAAGTTTGTTGCTAACCTTCAGCCATTCCTAGGTAGGTGCAGAATGGTTCTCTACTTTTCGGCTGGTCTCAGAAGCATGCTAAATAGCCCTTCAAATACTATGGCATTCACTTTTATATTGTTTGGACTCAATTCTTTAAATATTTCCTTGCTGTATACTGCAAGCCTCCCAGTCCCACAGATAATGTTTGAGTGGAGAGCACCAACTCACGGTTCATCTGGTTTCATCTAACTTTAATGACATTCACTTCAGAGGGTGGAAGTCTTCTCTTCCTTTGTCGCTTCTCTGATATGTATAGGATGCTGGTCTATCATCTTTTGTCATAGGGAGCGTAATCCTTTAAGACACTTCTGACAAAGGATGAGTGTGGAAGGACAGAGTGTCAAAAGAAAATAGGCTTCTTTAAAGCATCAAATTTAATGTTCTTTTGATGAAATTAGAAAAATCATCAAAATACAATAATGGATGGCAAAACAAAGCAGTTTGATAACAGCAAAATAGTTATAGCAAAAATTGAAATGTAAACAGTACCAAAGGTTCTTTAAGGAAGAAAGAAGAGAAAATCAAGAAGAAACACAGATCACAGTACCTCCATGTGTGGTGGTTTCTCTGTCTCGATGTACTTGAGCCCCTCTAGCACCACGCTGCCTCTGTAAATAGAGGAGAGACTTGTTGAAGGATACGATTCCAAAAAGCAGCATAAAGAAAAACAAACGTCAGGATGACATGCCCTCATGAAGGGGGTTACAATGATATCTTACAAGCTGATCAAAGATATCAATAGGTCAACTAATTATTTTCTTATGGGTTGTCTTTCACTTTTTTTAGAGCATTTAATTTAATCCTTATTTTTTTGTAACATCTTATCTCATTTTAAATTACAAACCTCTCCCATCAGTGTTCCCCGAGATGATATTGTGCATAAAAGTTTTCGGATTTTGTGAAAGGATATTTGTGGCTGATATTCCCTTTCAATTTTAACAATCACAGTATGAGAATTGAAAATGTGTTTCCCACTGAAATATATTATATTTCTTTTGTGCAGCTTTTGACATACATCCCATGCCCTCAATGATGAAGACATGTTGATGTACAGACTATATAGAAAAGAAACAAAAAGAGGACTTAGTCATATTTATTTTAAGGCAACAGATTACTGCACATCCTCTCGTTTGTAATACTCCAGATACATGAAAAATCCCACACCGTCTGGGAAGAACAGGATGTAATAATCACTTGTTTTTCTTCAGCAGTACAAATAGCAGATAAAAGTTTTTCAACGAGTGCTGCCTTCGTTAGAAAACTTCTGCGCTAGTGGGAAATATACTGTAAACACGCAGACAATTATTGTACAGTAAGTCGAAAACAAATAGAGACACACAACACAGAACAGGTATTCTTTGTAGAGAAAGAGAGAGAGAGAGAGAGAATACTTATTCTTTACCTCATTATCTGACAACTAGTTTTCCTCCTTGGCTGTAGCTCATGAGACTTTCAACAGAAATATGATTGCGTATGTTCTCATGTTTGTATACCTTTCATGTGAAATTTCTCAAAGGGAAAGGTATCATCACTTCATAACAGTGCACTGTGGGACCTTCAAAACAGGATTCTCTGCTATGTCTGAGGTTTAATCTCAGCGCAGTGACTGTTTTCGGCGATTCTTGTTCTGTTAATTTTGCACAAGTTACCAGTCTTAGATCTAGATTGCCTAAATCTTTTGAACATCGTAACCCATATTTCACCTTTGGATGTCCCTAGTCTAAAGCTTTAGGATGAATGAATTCAGAATTTTTTTTATTTATAAATACATAATTCAAAATAAATCTTCCATTTAATTTGTTAATGCACTTTCAGTTGTAGATACAATACTACTATTATTACAGGTGGTCATTTTGTAATGTATTTATGAAGCTAAAATACCTCCAGTTGATATGTTCAGTTTTTTGTTGTTAAAACTTTAATCAATCGATCAATTAATCTATTAGTGAAGCAGCATAATATTTGTATGGACAATGTGCAAAAAGGATTAACCCTTAAACGCCTAAGCGTTATTTCAGAAATCGTCTCCTGTATGCCGGCGGGGTTCGGGAGTGAGCGCCGAAGCGGAAAAAAAGTTTTTTTTCAAAGATTCACAGCACGCTCAGTTTTCAAGATTAAGAGTTCATTTTGGCTCCTTTTTTTGCCATTGCCTGAAGTTTAGTATGCAACCATCAGAAATGAAAAAAATATCATTATCATATATAAATATTGAAATATATGGGTGCGAAAAAAAAAATTCATATATAATTGTACACAAATCGCGCTGTGAGCAAAAAACAGTTAAAGCTAACGAGTTAATTTTTGTTGTTGTATTGTACACCAAATTACGATCATTTTGGTATATAACACATTGTAAAACGATCAAAGCAACACAGAGAAAATATCACAAAATGATGCATGAATTCGTAATGCGCGGACGTAAAAAACTTTTTTTTTTTTTTTTTAATTCCCCATAAATCGAAATATTGTGCTAGAGACTTCCAGTTTGTTTCCAAATGAAGATAAATGATTGAATATTACTAGACTGCAAGAGTTTTAGCTTACAATTGCATTTTGCGACCATTTCGGTCGAGTTAAAGTTGACCTAATGTCGAATTTTTTTTATTTATCGTTATTTATATGCAAATATTTCAAAAATTATGACAGCTACGACCATGAATTATTTATTGTTGTATTCTAAATGAAATTGCGCACATTTACATATATAAAACTCTATGTAACGCCTAATATGAAACGGAGCAAATATTACGACAATGTGACTTAAGCATTTCGGAGATTTGCGGCGGAGATTCCGCGCGCGGAGGGAAGGAAAAAGTATTTTCAAAAATTCACCATAAATAGAAATATTGTGCTAGAGACTTCCAGTTTATTTACAAATGAAGATAAACGATTGAATATTACTAGACTGTAAGAGTTTTAGCTTACAATTGCGTTTTTCGACCATATCAGTCGAGTCAAAGTTGACCGAACGTCGATTTTTTTCTATTTATAGCGATTTTTATACAAATATTTCGAAAATGATAAAAGCTACGACCATGAATTATTTTTAGTTACATTCTACATAAAATAAAACTCTATATAACGGCTAATATGAAACTGTGTAAATATTACGACAATGTGACGTATGCATTTCGGAGATTTGCGGCGGAGATACCGTGCGCGGAGGGAAGGAAAAAGTTTTTTTTTTTAAATTCACCATAAATCGAAATATCGTGCTAGAGACTTCCAATTTGTTTCAAAAGGAAGTTAAATTATTGAATATTACTAGACTGTAAGAGTATTAGCTTACAATTACGTTTTTCGACCATTTCGGTCGAGTCAAAGTTGACCAAACCTCGATTTTTTTCTATTTATCATGATTTATATGCAAATATTTCGAAAATGCTAAAAGTTACGACCATGAATTATTTTTGTTGTATTCTACATGTAATTGCGCACATTTTCATATATAGCACTCTATGTAAAGGCTAATTTGAAACGGTGCAAATATTACGACAATGTGACATAAGCATTTCGGAGATTTGCGGCGGAGATTCCACGCGCGGAGGGAAGGAAAAAGTTTTTTCCAAAAATTGACCATAAATCGAAATATTGTGCTAGAGACTTCCAATTTGTTTCAAAATTATGATAGATTATTGAATATTACTAGACTGTAAGAGTTTCAGCTTACAATTGCGTTTTTTTTACCATTTCGGTCGAGTCAAAGTTGACCGAACGTCGATTTTTTTCTATTTATCGTGATTTATATGCAAATATTTCGAAAATGAAAAAAGCTACGACCATGAATTATTTTTTGTTGTATTCTACATGAAATTGCGCACATTTTCATATATGTATAGAACTCTATATAACGGAGTTTTTATATATCTATTTATTTATGTGTTTTATGTTATTTCATTTTATGCAAAAAGAAAAGTTTTTTACCTGCATTCCTTTTAGTTATGTATTCGTACCAGAATAAAAAAAAATGTAAAATATATATATATATATATATATATATATATATATATATATATATATATATATATATTATATATATATATATATATATATATATATATATATTCTCATCCAGATCAAGGGCAGGAATTCAGAAGCAGAAGACACAGTATCCATTTATTCCAAGCTTTCGTGATTCATAATCACATCATCAGGGATATCTACAATAAAATACAATATATCAATATAAAATTAAAAGATGTGCGCTGAGTTCGCCCTTACCCCTGATTATATTATATATATATATATATATATATATATATATATATATATATATATATATATATATATGGTTGGATATTTGGGTAAGCAAAAATCTACCATTCTAGTAATATTCAATCATTTACCTTCATTTTGAACAAATTGGAAGTCTCTTGGCACAGTATTTCGATTAAGGTGAATTTGTTGATAAAATTTTTTTTATCAAAAATTCACCATAAATCGAAATACCGTGCTAGAGACTTCCAATTTGTTCCAAAATGAAGGTAAATGATTGAATATTACTAGAATGGTAGATTTTTAGCTTACCCAAATATACCATATATATATATATATATATATATATATATATATATATATATATATATATATATATATTCTCATCCAGATCAAGGGCAGTAATTCAGAAGCAGAAGACACAGTATCCATTTATTCCAAGCTTTCGTGATTCATAATCACATCATCAGGGATATCTACAACAATAAAATACAATATATCAATATAAAATTAAAAGATGTGCGCTGAGTTCGCCCTTACCCCCTGATTATATATATATATATATATATATATATATATATATATATATATATATATATATATATATATATATATATATATTGGTATATTTGGGTAAGCAAAAAATCTACCATTCTAGTAATATTCAATCATTTACCTTCATTTTGAAACAAATTGGAAGTCTCTGGCACAGTATTTCGATTTAAGGTGAATTTTTGATAAAAATTTTTTATCAAAATTCACCATAAATCGAAATACCGTGCTAGAGACTTCCAATTTGTTCCAAAATGAAGGTAAATGATTGAATATTACTAGAATGGTAGATTTTAGCTTACCCAAATATACCAATATATATATATATATATATATATATATATATATATATATATATATATATATATATATATATATATATATATATATATATATATATATATATATATATATATTACATTTTTTTTATTCTGGTACGAATACATAACTAAAAGGAATGCAGGTAAAAAACTTTTCTTTTTGCATATAATGAAATAACATAAAACGCATCAATAAATATAGATATATAAAAACTTGTAATAAATATAAAACTAAATATAAAATCCATGCAGAATACTCACTCGTAATCCTGACTCTTCGTTCTATTCTTGTTGTCTCCCTCCTCCATTGAAGAGTCTTGCATTTTTTTCCTCTCGACATGACGAGGTACAGGTGGAGGAGGGAGACGCGCGCCCTTACTGCTGATGGGCCGCCACCCTTCGGCGGCCTTCTGCGCCCTCCGTTGTCCCTAGGGCAGGCGCACTCCAATATATGACCACAGTGTGGTACTTGCGGTCACACTCCCCGAACCTGCAAAGAGCTATGTTGCAGGTGCGACAGAAGAACTGGGTGTCTCTCCTTCTGCCATTCATATGGCACACCCGGCACCGTTTCTGCCTGCGCCCTTCTAGGAGCTCCAGTGTGTGATCCCCTGGCTGCAGCCGACACAGGATCCACTATCCGACGAGAAGTCGGAATCTGAGTGCGGGTGGGATCATCAAGGGCAGCGGCAGCAGCGGCAGGAGCAGGACGACCAAAGTTGGCCCTCCTAACATCTGCCCTTTCCTCTAGGGGCAGATCTGGAGCTCGGGGCAGGGGCCCGGTGATGGAGGGCCACTCATCAGGATTAAGTTGATGAGGGCATTCCCGTCTACCTCGAGAAACTGGATGTGGGACAACCTCCGTAGGTCTGAATTATAATACCCACAGTAGAGGATGTAGGCATTCTGGAGGGCCAACTGAAGAATGTATTTGAGGAGCTTCTGTGTCCACCTCCTGGTTCTCCTGGCGAAGGGATAATACTGGATGAGTTGATCAAAGAGATCAACTCCTCCCATGTGCCTATTGTAGTGCCCAATGACGGTAGGCCGCTCGACACGAAACTCCTCATACATAACTTGGCCCTGCCGACGTGTCTTCTTCCGCTGGACGACCTCTTCTTGGATGGGCTCATGACTCGTCGTAATCATGGGAACGAGTTGGACCCCTTTCCAACAGATGACAAGGAGAGCTCCCTTCCGCCACCACTCTGTCTCTCTTGCCAAATGTTGCGGCTGGCTAGCGAACCTCTTGAGGACATTCGGGGCCCCACACACCAACCGAAGGGTACCACTGACGTGCACACCTGCTTCATGCAGTTCCTGGGCCAGGGATACCGAGTTATAGTAATTATCCATAAACAGGTGGTATCCCTGGTTACGGAAACGATTCACAAGACCAAACACAGTGTCATGCAGCGTGGAGAAGACCCCGGAATACACCGAGAAGTCCACAACGTATCCAGTGTTGGACTCCGTAATAAAGAACAATTTCACACCATATTTCTTTGGCTTCTTGGGGTTGTACACTTTTATGCTCAGACGTCCTTTGTAAGGCATCATCCCCTCATCCAAAGAAAGGTTCTTGCCAGGATCCACGAGAATTTTGCACCGTTCAAGAATGTACTCCAACACTGGGCGGACTAAGATGAGTGATCGGAGTTATTCCGGGGTATGGCCCTTCGGTTGAAGGCATTGAAATACCTGTCCAACACCAGGAATCTATCACGGGCCATAATGCCAGGCACATTGGGCATACTTAAAAAAAATTCCGCCTCCAATATTGCCTGACGTCGGCAGCAGGCATCATCCCAAAAAATGTGCCATGTCGGTGAGGTTGCAGCCCCGCCAGCGATACGACAATGTCGTCCCTAGTTCGTCACGGGAGTACCGAGTGTAGTCCGCTGTCTCTGCTACCAGGTATTCCAGCAATTCCCGCATAAGGAACAGCTGAATGAACCCCAGAGCAGTGAGAGGAACAGGTACAGTGAGCCCAGGTGCTACCGTGAATGGGTGCATATTAGGTGGGGTGGGGTCCTCCAACCACCCCTTGTCACTCTCGGACGCTCCGACCTTCTACGTGCACGTGCTCGGGCATGGTTTTGCACTCAAAATGCCCCCACTGGCCCATCTCCCTCACTTAGGCCCTCGCTTTCTGTGTCGTCATCGACAACAAAACAAGACGACGACAACTCCTCGTCCTCCTCCTCAGATTCCCCTTCATACACACTAAAACCACTGAACTCCAACTCACTTTCAGCCTGTGACCCTTGTACGGACATTGGGGGGCAAATATTCATCATCACTAACATCGGGAGTGATGTCCTCGTCACTAGATGACCAACCGCCATCAAAATGAGGACTTGCGACATGCTCCCGATCAAGCTCTAACAAGTAGTCGTCTATGTCCTTTGGTTCGAGGCCTCCAAATGCCTACGAATGCCCCTCAGGACACCCCGATGCTTCCTAGGGGTTGTAAAAGGCACACGAGGCACATGATGTGGTGCTTGAACACTTTCGGCCACATAAGGCCGCACGGAACGACGTTGAGGAGCGAGGTCATCTTGGGTGCTTGGTCCCTTGCCAGCATCCAAGTCCAAAATATGTCTCACACGATCCCTCCTGAGAAGTGAAACACGCCTTTCGCGCTCCATTCGACGTTCAGACATCTCTACGTACGTCTTGTACCACCAAAAATACTCAAACTCTCGCAAAAGTTCAGCAAAACACGATTGCGGCAAAAGATCGCTCTAGGACGACGCGTCGCTGATGCTTGCTGGTGCGAGAAGAAAGCATTTCACGCATGTGCACCTGGGTAACGCTTGTAAACAAAACAACAGCTTGATCCGTGAGCTCCCAGCATCCCTCAAGGCGCGTGATTCAAAAGTTTTTGCCTAGTAGGCCTATAAGTATTTTTCCGCGAATTTAAAAAAAACTATTTTGCGTCGATGTACCATACGTCGGTTAGGCACATGACAGACAATTTTCGTCGACGTTTAATACGTCCAATAGGCGTTTAAGGGTTAAATGCTTCGGAATATAATTTTATTCGTGGCTTACTTAAAGCACATAAAAGTTTACTGATGATTCATGTTTGTGTCACTTGAGTGAATAAGTATTCATACTTTTGTAAAAGTGAAGGCTATGTGTAATCAGTTACTTATCTGTTGTCAAGAGTTTTGCAAAGAGCTTAATGAAGGTACAGTACATGATGGGGTTGGCATATAATGAGAATAAAAATTATTAATAACCAAACCTGAAATGGAAAAGAAAATAGAAGAGAATACTGTCATGACTAAGAGGTACTGGTTGTGTTTATAGACATTAAAAAAAAGTTTGACAGGAAGGATAGTAATTGTCCGTTAGAGGAACTTTTCCTTGATGGAAATATCAGACTCAACTAATTCGTGCCCCTTTCTGTGTTTCAGTTAATGAACACAGTATTTAAGTTAATAAACTAATAGCCGAGCTGTTTTTTGAAAACAAAAGTTAGCATCATATTTTAACCACTACTTCTACCCAAGCTGGCCAGAACTTAATATCCAGGTCAACATCAGGTAAGGAAAAAAATCTTTAAAACATTAATAAATATTACAGGAACCAGCAATCTGCATGGAAAAACTTCACTCTCAACTTGAGATTAAAGTGCATAAGTAAAAACACTCATGGTAAAGTTAACAGGAGTCTTCTAGACTGCTGCAGGGGCTTCACTGATGTTAAGCAACAAATGCATTTTGCCATGGCTGACTTAGGCTCACCTTACACTGGTAGATGATGACACTCACACCTGCGATGTTGGCGATGCTCAATATGACAATCAGTGAGATGAGCAGCTCAGTGGGTGTACCTTTAAAGAAAATACTGGTGGTAAATTGGTACTTATGTACCTATGAAACCTGTGCATCCAGTGGTTTCTCTACTTATATATCCAGATTATCTGTACATTTATACTTTTTTACAGGATGAAAGATCAAAGAGGTTTCTATAAGAATTGCTAGGGCAAAGCATCACATGGCATACTTGGCAAGGTCTAAGGCAACATTTTGACTGATAAGGTAACATAGGTGACAGAACAGGAAAGGAAGATCCAAGTTGGTTTAGCGAAGGAAAGGAACAAATGTATTGTTGTGCATTACAGATCACCTGTGTTAGAAGTTGATGAGCAAAAGAACAAAGCTGCAAGTGGATTAGAGATTTGTAAAGATATTTGAGGGAATAGATGACAAATGATTCTGGATGAAAGAAGCGGTGAATAAGAGAATAGGCCAGCAGGGTGTATGGAAAGTGATGGATGATAGGTGTTTAATACAAAGGATTAAAAATGTGAAAATTGGGGAGTTGTGTATCTCTTAGTTTAGCCAGACATCTGAGCTGATTAACAGTTCTCCTAGGACTGGCCCGAAGGATTAGATATCTTTACATGGCTAGGAACCAATTGGTTACTTAGCAACGGGACCTACAGCTTATTGTGGGATCCAGACTACATTATATCGAGAAATGAAATTCTAATCAACAGAAATAAATTCCTCTGATTCCATGTTGGCAGAGCGGGGAAGCGAACTCAGACTACCAAATCGGTATGCGAGCACATAACCCACTCGTCCAACAAGGAACTGAAAATTGGGGAGATATGCAGGAATAGTTAAATAATAGTACAGGTCAAAAGGTCAATTAGTGTTGCAAGATGGCTTTGTCATGTGCAGATAATGAAGAGTATTTTGGTGAAGAGGGTTTGAGCAATTTTGAAGTTTCTGGCAGAAGGAAGAAGAGGATTACCTAGGAACAAAAGTGTTACAGAGACAGAAGGGCCTCAACGCCGAGGAAGTGAGCAATTGGTCAGTCTAGGTATCTACTGCTCAAGCAAACAAAACTGCTAAACATCATATGAAGTGGATCACCTTCCAAAAACTCATCACATGTATAGTCTTCTTTCGGGCATTCCTTGAGACACTGGACAATATAAACTTCTCCCTCGTTATTCCCACGGACAAAAGTCACCCTCGGGATGCTGTAGTCAAAAGAGGACGTGTTCATGTTGGTGACCTGAGAGATAAATATCAGTATGTTTAATCTTCTAAATACAGAGACTTCACTCTCATCCCAACTGATTCTATAATCTTCTCCCCCGTAGAGTAGTGCCTTCAGTACACCTCATACAGTGCACTGTAGGCATTGCTTAAGGTTCTGTGCAGCATCCCTTGGCTCCCCCACTAGCTGCAACCCCTTTCATTCCATTTACTGTACCTCCATTCATATTCTCTTTCTTATATCTTACTTTTACCCCTCTCCTTATAATTGAGTCGTAGTGAATCTGTGAGGTTTTCCTCCTGTTACACCTTTCAAACTTATTTACAGTCAATTTGCATTTCAGCACTGAATGACCTCATAGGTCCCACCGCTTGGCCTTTGGCCTAAATTCTATCATCTAAGCTTCTCTGATTTATTCTCTTCACAGCCACAGGGTTTAAAGAAGTAACAGTGTAGCTGTCAAAAGAAATGTTATGGCTATTTCAAATAAAAACTTGTTAGGGAAAAAGATTCCTTTTAGATATGTATTGTGGAAACTAAGTCAGGAATATGTTTCTCTAGCATGCGAGTTTGAGGACTGGGTTTTGCCACTCATGAAAGTTGTAGTCCTGTGGGGCAAAATCTAAGTGAATTGAAAAAGTCTTCAGTGGTTTAGAACGTTTCCAATTACAGTGGTCCCCCATATTCGCGGGAAATGCGTACCAGACCCCCGTGAATAGTTAGAATCTGCGCATTGTTGGAACCCCTATAAAAATGCTTAAAACATTTTGTTAGTTAAAACTCAAGAAAAACCCACTAAAAGTTTTATACCTGGTTTTTTAAATAGTTTTACTACAAAAAGTGTATTTTATAATGAAATTGATAAAAAAAAACAGGAATTTGTGGATATTTCTAACAGAAAGATACCGCAAATAGGCGAATTTTCCGCGAATAATGCGGGGAAACGTTCCAGAGAGAAATAAGCAAATGTGTCAGTCCGCGAATCCAGAGAATGCGAATATGGGAGCGTCCACTGTTACTAGTAGACTAACAATTAATATACACAAAATTTTTTTTTTTCATGTTATTTGTATACTGGTCCCTTACTCTTGTATCATGGCATGGATGCAGAAGCCTGATCTGGATTTCTTTGTATTTAACCAAAATTCTTTAAGCAACAGTTGAATGATGTTCTTGAAAGCCACTCAGATATCCATTGCTCTGAAAAATCCCGGAAATTCCAGGAAAGTGACAAGCCTACCTTCACTTTATGGGAGCTGGAATTCAGGAAAAAATTCAGTCCCACAGGCGACACAATTGGTAGGGCATTACAGTTCTCGTCCGTTACGTTTTGAATGAGAGCCTTCCTCTCCTTCTGGTCCCAGCACAGATGTAGATGGAATTCTTGGCCAGCATCACCGAAGTAAAATTGGACAGTTGTTTTTTTTACCAAAAACATCTTGAATCTCTGTTCTCTGTCCTGAGAAAGTGGAAACACAACTTCTAATGCATCCTTTGCGAGTTTTTGGTAAGGTAGATCTGAAAGGGTGGAACTGCATTTGAAAAGTTATACAAAATAGGTCTCTGCTTGTTATAATTTTTAAAAATCTTACATTTTATCATATAAAGATGTTTGGAAAATCACAAATACTGTACCATATCATGTTGTTACCCTGACTGCAGTTTTTGGCCACATAAACATTCTTAGCGTGTATTTCCTTGTTCTCCGCCAAAGAGACATCTGATGTCCAGTTCCAATGGTATTCCTGATCCAGTGAAACCAGAGTCAGGCCTTTTTCCAAGAATTCCAGTTCGTATGGAACCAGCCCAGAGGGAAAGGTCTTTCGGAGGTTGTCTGTTAGGTTGATTAGCTGATTTTGCACACTGATGTAGAAAGATTCTGAGTTACTTTTGGCGATGATGAGGTTCAGTTTGTCTTCTGTTGTGCTGAGGATATGCGTTTTTCTCATGTATTGCTCTAGCAAACAGTCTCCTGAGGAAATATCAGTCAGTTAGCAAAAGAAGGTTCCACGGAAAGTCCCTGGAAAATAAGTCTATATGTAAAGTAAGACAAGGATGAAAGAGTAATTATATGAGGAATCAAAAGGCAATGGTGTGGTCAGTTTGGTCTTAGCCTGCTGCCTCGGTGACCACGAGTTCAATTCTCGGGCATTCAGTTGAGGGGTCAGAGATGTGTATTTCTGGTGATAAGGTTCACTCTCGACGTGTTTCGGAAGTCACGTAAAGCCGTTGGTCCCGTTGCTGAATAACCACTGGTTCCATGCAACGTAAAAATACCATACAAACAAACAGACAAATGGCAGCTTGATAGCTCTATCACTGCACCTCAGGAGGTCCACTGTAGGCATTACCCGCTGCCGGGAGTAAGCTGCCATTGCCTTTGGATTTCTCTCATAATTACACCACTTAAGGTTCTTTGCAGTTTCCCTTCAAGCCCTAGCTGAGATCCCTTTCCTTCCTTCCTTCCTTTTAATGTACCTCTATTCATATTCTCTTTCTTCCATCTAGCTAACTTATGCTTAGTATACTCCCCGTTTTAACTCGGCTTGTGTCAAGTACAAAATCTGACCTAACGTGTGTGGTGGTCATTTGCCTTTAGAAAAAAGGGGGGTTGGAATTCCATGTAAGGGGGCTTTTCCCTCACCAAGGGATTCACAGCTCTTAACTGGTCACTGTTCTTCATTCTTGGGGCATTGGGCCTTAGAAGGAAGGGGCCGTTTGATACGTGTAATGTTAACTAGACGAATGGCTGGAGGTAGGTTATCTAATCAATATTTGGCAGCAAGGGGAGATAACAGATAACAGCTTAAACTGGAGGGACATGAGTGAAAATTGGTGCAGTAAATGCAAGAAAAATGTGAGGTTATAGAGCGAGAAAAGAGAATAAAAACAGTGGCGGAGGAATAAGAAAACGAGAGGTATATATGTATATAATATGTGGCTGTCTGAGAAGGCAGCAAGAGGGGGAATTAAAAGATGATAAAATTAAGAAAGAAAATTAGAGAAGAACGAATAGGAATAAGGAGCTGATCTAAAAGAAAGTACGTATATTGTAACGTATATATTACTGCTGACAGAAAGGTGATAAAAGAATTTGGTTTAACGATGGAAGTATATTACCTAAATAAAGATTGTTAAGACCGAAGGTTTGTCAGCGTATGAACAACCGAGGTTACTGAACCAGATGAAGACTTCATTCTTCTAAAAGGCAGGGACTTTGTGCTGACTTGCTCACCTTCGTGGATGTACTCAGGAACTCCCTCTGTCCTCAGGATGTGACGAAGGACCACGAGGCAGACTACTACTGATCCCCAACTCCTGAAAATCATTGTGGAGGAGAACTTTTTCTGTGTTTAGGCCCAAACCCGTCTTTCGCCCTTTCCCCCTTTTAAGGGGATAGGGAGGTTCTAGGAAGCCTTCCCCTCCTTTCGACGGGACGTATATAATAATGGATGATGTCAGGGAGCGGCAGTAGTTGACACTCACAGCACTGGGTGTTTGTAGGCACTGGGTGAACCAGCAACCAGGTCTCACTCTCTCTGAAAAGGTAGTCCTCCCCACCGCCGCTGAGATGCCAATTTTTTTAATAATTACAGTTTATTCCGATGTGTGTTTATGAATAGATTATTATTATTATTATTATTATTATTATTATTATTATTATGATTATTATTATTATTATTATTATTATTAGAAAACGAGGTGTGTATTATTGATGCAGGATACCTACAATCCCCGTGAGGAGACCTTCTTCGATCCTTGCTTAATTGCTTTGTAAAGGAATCCCTTGTATAGCATCCCATCGACCATTAGAACTGCAGCCTCTTTCATTCCTTTGACTGGACATCGATGCCCAAATCTCACGCGACATGATTCTTTTTGTATCGTCCACATTCTTATATTCTTTTTGTATCGTCCACATTCTCAAATTCATTTTGTATCGTCCACATTCTTCTGACTCAACGTGACGGTGCCGATAGCGTTTAAACTTTTTATTATATATCTATATATATATATATATATATAGATATATATATTATATATATATATATATATATATATATATATTATTTCTAACGTCATACATGTCGAAAAGTTTGGGAATTCCCAGCTGTAGCACTATTTTCCTTATGGTTATATAAATATGATCCCTTTTGCGCCTTGGTGTAATTCGTAATCCGTGTGATTTGAAATTAATTTTGTTTCACATACGCTTGTTAACATATGCTGGTAAACGTAGTACTAACTATACCTCTTCAGCATTAAAACAGTAGACCTAATAAGCTCATAACATTGTCAAAATAGGAATAGGAATTGCAACAAGTTTTCTTTGAATGGTGAAGTTTTATATAATCTGTGTTCAAGCTGCCTAGATGTTGCAAAATTGTTTATAGGCCTAAAAAAATAATCTAAGCCTGAGATGTAGTATTAATCTCCGTTACTAATGAATTTATTTGTAGAGATTGCCTGTTTTTTGAGGAATAAAAGGTGATGATGATGATTTTGATTATATGGAGAATATGGCTATTAATCGAAATGTCACAAGTATTAAAAATCAAGGCGTATGGAACACTTGTTTTAACAAATACATATTACTCTGTCGATGTATATATATGCCAAGATATAATGTAGTAGTATATAGTCTCCCTTCCTTTCACCGTTAAAACGACAGATGGCAGGAAATAAGAAACAAAAGCCTGATAAGGAAACGATCGATAGCTACAATGTGTGTTCTTATTTCCTCTCTCTCTCTCTCTCTCTCTTTGTGTGTATGTGTGTGTGTGTGTATGTATGTATGTATCCTATCATGCCAGTCTCTCTCTCTCTCTCTCTCTCTCTCTCTCTCTCTCTCTCTTCATCTCTCATCCTCCTCTCTCTGTCTTCTCTCTCTCTCTCTCTCTAATATTATAGTATTATAGTATCTATATATAGATTGAGATATATATATATATAATATATATATGTGTGTGTGTGTGTGTGTGTGTGTGTGTGTATTAAGTTGTATTGTGATAGGCCTAGAAAAAGGACATCTTAATAGCAAGTTCTGTTTGTGTGTATCTTGGCAAGGGAGTGTCTACAGGCATTATGTAGTAAGGTCAAGGTCTCAGGGATACCTTTAAAGACGCCATAGGATTCACCAGGGAGTCCGTTGCATTTGTATATGGTGCATTAATTTAGACTCTTCATTGGCACTCTAGGCCTAGCTTCCTATGGAAACGATGACTCTCTTTTACTGCTGCGTGTATGAGTGCATATGTACTATAGGCCTACGTATATAAATACATAAAGACGTATTTCTCCTTGCACAATGCGTTTCTATCTGTTCTTAATCTAATAATAAGTCATAACTGCAGCCACGTCATTTCTTGATGTTCCAAGTCGGGGTTCTCTTCTTGCTCCATTAAGCAGCATTTTTCGTGAACACCCTCCCCTCCTCCCCCTCCCACGAAGAGGGCCATTTTAGTTGCAGTTACGAGGTTTTGAGTTTGTTTACGAAAAAAAAAAACACGAATAATGAAAGAGGAACAAGAATTGACGAAAAAAAAAAAAAAACACCGTCTCGAACTCTCAATTAGGAACACCATTAGGCCTATACGTAATTATTAGCGGACCTAATGACGCGATTGCTTTAATGTATATATATCGTTAATATATATATACAGAAGATTATGCGTAATCATGCGTGTATATACGACGATGCAACTCGACCAGTTTCCGTTGACGACGAGAACGCAACAAGAGAGCGACGTTTCTTTCTTTCAGTGTCGCCAGTATCCTTGTCAGTGTTGGGATATAACCGGCAATGTTTCTCTAGACTCTAGCGCCACGCCGTGCTTAAAAGACCTGCGAAATGGGCGCGTCTGTTCCCGCGAGCGCTTTCTGGATGCCCTTGCTCTATTGTCTCTCCGCACTCCCGAGGAACGCCCTCGCCCTGGAGGAGTGCGACTGGACGAGCAAGCATCTCGGCGTGGCGAACGTCAGCGTCATCATCGAAGCTTCGGACGCCATATTATTCGGCGGATGCTACACCGAGGGCTCGAACTACGTGTTTTCCAAGAGGGTGGGATACAAGGCGAAGAAGGGCGTCGCGGATGAAACCGTCATAGTCTCCAAATACGCCAGCGACGGCCTCGTGAACGCCTCGAATGTAGCCATCTTCCTGAGGAAATTGGAGGACGGTTCCGGGTACGGTCTGCTGGACCAGAGGCTGGAGCCGAAAGACATGAACCCCAAACCGCTGTATTTCCTGAAATGTCTCGAGTACCATTTCCTTCGGGAGGAAGGTGAGGCCTCGAAGGCTTGAATTTTGGCAGATATATCTACTTATAATAATAGTTTTCCCTTGAGAGGCATTGGAAAAGATACATATATACTACCTCAAACATTACTATTGCCATGCGGGAATTTCTTAGGGAATATTCCCAAAAAGTAATATCTGATTATCCGTAGTAAATGTGATTTGGTTCTCGTCCATTTGAAAAATGTTGTTTAGGTCTATGTAGTGGACAAATTACTGCTCCTTTCTTATTTTCAGAGCCTAACATCCTAGTGACCACCGACTACTTGCAGAAGGACTGGAGATCACAGGATCTGTATTACATCGAAGAGGGACGTGAAGTCACCTTAAAATGCGACAATTTATCAAAAATTCCTGACATTCATTGGGACTTGCCGTTGCAACAAGTAATTACTGTTTTATTTTTTACCTTTCTTTTTTAGTATTTTTAGTTTGTTATATTTGTCTGTTAGCTTTGCCTAGCTATATTATAGGTTATAGAAAGCAACCTTGGAAAAGATTAGAATTGTCAGTTGATCTTGCAGTGACTAGATTAAACAAATTAGTCTGCACGAGGAAAAAAATGCTCTCTCTCTCTCTCTCTCTCTCTCTCTCTCTCTCTCTCTCTCTCTCTCTCTCTCTCTCTCTCTCTCTCTCCTCCATTAACCTAGCCCTTCTCCAATTCATTCATTTGTTAATCATTATAAAGACTTTGCTGAATGACGTCATACGTTAAATAATTCCAGCCAAATATTGAGCTCACGAGTGTAGAACTGACGAACCAAATTGTGCTGCTGTTTGCTCATACTTTGAATAAAACAGACTGATTTTTTTGTTTGTTGACCAGTTCTGACCTGGATTTCCTGTCGTTTTTCCAGGTGGAGTCTGGAAAATTCGTTAATGCAAGTCTCAGCGGCAACTATTCCTGTAGACTACAGTTGGGCGACAGGCAGTCTCGTAAGGACTCCGTCCGTATCGTAGTGCTAGGTAACGTATATAGGCCTAATTCCGAAAACTGCTTTCTCTCTCCTCCTTACGAGTTCGTACCGAGTTTCTCCAGAGAAACTGTATATATAGACATGACGTATTTAGGCCCTAGCCATCTTTATTCACTTAAAATGCACCGATTAAATAGAAAGTTGATCATTTTGTACTATTAAACAAAAGAAAACTACTACAGTGATTTGGTATAATCTGCCTTCCTGTCAGCGTTCGAAACGAATTCATGAACTCCATTCACGTCCTTCAATTCCTTTTTGCTTTCTAAAAGTTCGGGAAGCAGTTGAATTCCAAAGATTCCAACCTCTTTTTTTCTCTTTTTTTTTTTTTTAGTCCCTGATGGAATTCAATTCCAGGAATTACTCGTTAAAATATTTTAAATGAGATCGAGTTTTGCTTACATTTTTTCTTGTTATTTTTTTTTCTGAAGAGGATTTTTTTTTTTAGTTCATTTCTGTCCTCCCTCCCAAAAATAGGTCCGAATTCGACCATGCTGTCTCTGTCTTCGGCTTCGCCGAACGTCACAATTCCTTACGGAGATGGCTTCCAAGTCCCCGTCCAGTGGAACGCCTCCTTCTTGGCTTATCCAAAGGACGCCTTCTTCACTTGGAAACACGAAGGTAGTACTAAAGAGTTCTGTATACTTTTCGGGTACTATTCTATGACTGATTTTTCTGTATTTATCAGCTACCATTTTATGATTATTTCATCGTACTTATGAGTTACCATTTTATGATTATTTATATGATTATTTTTTCCTAAACTCATCAGTTACCATTTTATGATTATTTCTTCTGTACCTATCAGCTACCATTTTATGATTATTTTATATGATTATTATCTTTTTCTACCCTTATCAGCTACCATTTTATTATTATTTTATATGATTGTTATGTTTTCTGCCCTCATCAGCTACCACTTTAAGATTATTTTATACAATTATTATTTTTTCTGCCTTTATCAGTTACCATTTTATGATTATTTCTTCTCTACTTATCAGCTACCATTTTATTTATTGTTTTTCTACAGTACTGTTCAGCTACCATTTTATGGTGATTATTTTTACCTATATGATATATGATGTAGTACCATATCTCTCTGAGTGATTGCTATAAGTGTAGATATAGGCTAGATTAGGTCAGGAACTATGTAGCCCTATTATTATTATTATTATTATTATTATTATTATTATTATTATTATTATTATTATTATTATTATTATTATTATTATTATTATTATTATCTTATTATTATTATTATTATTATTATTATTATTATTAATTATTATTATTATTATTCTTTTATTATTATTATTATTATCATTATTATTATTATTATTATTATTATTATTATTATTATTATTTTGTGCTAAACTAAACGGCATTCCCACCAAACAGGAACTACAGTAGGGACATTCTCTTGCGACTCCGGACCGAACGTCAGGTTCGCCTGCGACTACGCCCAGGGTCACGTGACCCTGACGCTCGAGACACCCACGCTACGCGACGCTGGGAACCACGCCCTCGAAGTCGCTGTGAGGAGGGACGGCAAGGTGATCCTGGAGGAGGAAGTCTCCTGGCAGCTCGAGGTCCTAAGTGAGTTGCCGGAGTTTCCGTGAAGTAGTAATGCGTCTTCATTTATGTTTGCACATTAAGCTGGTTTTTATCCACAATGCCGTTTCTATTTTTTTTTATGAGAGAGAGAGAGAGAGAGAGAGAGAGAGAGAGAGAGACTAGCTACCATCAGATATTATGGAAGTGACACAGTAGCCATCAAAAGCAGATAAAGCAGTACTAGGCCTATCAGTTCCCCAGTAAGCTTAAGAGACATTACCTCCTAAAGTCGTTGTCGAAAGCAGTAGGCCTAACGCTTCTCCAGTAGGCTTAGGAGACTAAAAGAGCTACCAAAAGCAGAAAAAGTAGTAGGCCTAAGACCTCCAGTAGGCTTAGGAGACTAAAATAACTTCCAAAAGCAGAAATAGCAGTAGGCCTAAGTCTTCTCCAGTAGGCTTAAGAGACTGAAGTAGCTACGAAAAGCAGAACCTAGGCCTAAATTCAAGTCGCCCAGTTTGATCCATTTTCTCTCTCCTCACCGGAAGGTCCTGACCTGGAGGTCACACTCGTCCTCCAGACTGCAGACGGCACCGAGGTCCTTCAGGGAGACATCCTGGAGAAGCACCAGGACTTCCTCCTCGAGTGCAGGGTCCTTGGACACCCAGTGGCGAACCTCACCCTTGAGTTTCACCCTTGTGGATCTCTCGAGAACTGCTCCTCGGAACGTTTCCTGGATGATGAGGTAACTGTGGACTGTATTATTATTATTATTATTATTATTATTATTATTATTATTATTATTATTATATTATTATTATTGGGGAAGATGAACCTTTGTTTATAAGGGACAAGCCCACCACATTTGAAATAATTCGACAGAGGTAACAGGAGGTATTGGAGAATGCAGAAAAATTAAGAGATCGGATATTAGAAAATCTGATAAATAGATAAATAAGAATAGAAGTAAAATATTAAAATACAGGAGGATCAGGTATCAATTGTTATAATGAGACAAATCTCTGCTGAAATACGACTTATTTGGAAAATGTGACAGAAAACGTGGCAAACCAGATGGTTCAAGTCATAACAGCTCACGTTAGGATTGTTGAAAACCAGAATATTTATTCGTTATCTTTATTCTGACTTGGGGTCACAATACCTAGGGTAACAAAAAACTGTGTTGTATAATTGTGTGTTATATCCTAGTAGATTCAGCTGTATTTCACATAGGAAAATGAAAATGGTATGTCTCAGAAAATGCCCAATAGTTTCGTCCTCCGATGGACCTCTTCTTGGAGCGTTTCCTTAATAAACGCTCCAAGAAGAGGAGGTCCATTGGAGGACGAAACTGTTGGGCATTTTCTGAGACATGCCTTTTTCATTTTCCTATGTGGGATACAACTGAATTACCATATCCTCGTGCCTAAGAAGATTACCAGTACTATCCTAGTAGTAGATTTAACACTCAGTTCTACTCCAGCACACACACACGTATCTCCAGAGGCATGCATGTATGTATATCAGTATATCAGCTGTATACGTATATGCATCCCAAGTCTATCTTGCAAGTGCAACAGAGCTTCCTGAGGAACTGCAATGACGAATCACATCACTGTGACATTTAATTGACATTTTTGACAGTTATAATTGTCGTCAGCAGAGGAAGTTTCAGCTGTTCTAGCGGTTCAAAGCTGCCTTATCTGTAAGGATATCCTCGAGAGACGAAAAGATAAAAGACACGATGACATTTGATTTGTAGTACTGTATTATGCCTCTTCCTGTCATCACTGTGTTCTTATAGCACCCCAGCTGTTACTGAAAGTTGGAGGGTAAGAAGCGCTTAAAAAAAAAAAAAAAAAATAGGCGCAGGACAGAAAACTGATAACCATATTAATCTAAACCTACCTTGTTACAATTACCCTACACTTGAAAATATTGCCCTGCTGTCTTGAAATTTTGCTCATATCACCCTACGCGTAGGGCAATTACCCTATAGTTGGCAACATTGGCTGCACTATGAGAGTTGTTAGAAGATTAAGATGGCGTTGGTTGAGGGCAGTAAGATAGAAGAAAGGAAGGATTTCAGCTAGGGCCCGAGTATAGACTCTGCAAAGAACCGTTAGTAATGCAAAGCGTGATGGGTCGATATCCGTTAAGACAAAAGAGCCTCGCTTGCAGATGTTTTGAGACTTGTTATCAGAGGATAAAGAACACTTCCGTTGGCTCCCCTGGGTAGTACATAGCGGTGTGAAAAGAATTGGGAAAATATAAACCGGTGACAACCTGTTTTAGATCATTAATACTTCCTCTACTGGAGTACGTAGTATATCGTTCTCCAGTGTGGATGTCTGCTTCTGCCAGGGATTTTCTTTCTTTCTTTCTTTATCTCTTAGACAGAGTGGTTTGGGGCGGTAGTACTATTCTGTTCTCCAGTAGGAGCAGTTATGACTTGTATTTCAACAGAGATCTTTAACACTTCCGGTTCCTGGAGAAATCTCTCCGTTTAAGTCGCGTCTCTCTCTCTCTCTCTCTCTCTCTCTCTCTCTCTCTCTCTCTCTCAGTTAATTTTCCTCCCTCTCTCTCCCTCTCAAATTCATATTTTCCTCAATTTCTCCGTCTCCCAATTTCTCTCTATCTGATAGTCTGTCTGTCTGTCTGTCTCTCTCTCTCTCTCTCTCAGTTTCTCTGTCTCAAATTTTCTTTCCTCAATCTCACTGTCCTTCAATTTATCTTTTCCTTAATTTCTCTTTTTTCTCTCCTTTCCTCAATTTCTCTTTCAGTTTTTCTTTCCCTCAGTTTCTCACTTTCCTTCAATTCCACTTTTCTTCCATTCCTCTTTCTCTCAATTTATTTTTTCCTCAATTTAATCTATCGTTTCCTCAATTTCTCTCAATTTTGCTCTTTCTCTCGATTTCTCTTGTCCTCAATTTCTCTCATTTATTCTGTCTGTCAATTTTTCTCAGTTTCTCTCTTTTCCCAAGTTTTGGTTCTAATTTCTCAATCTCTTTTCCCTTTTTTTTCTTTCCATTTCATTTCTCTCTAATTTATTTTCTTTCCTCCTCAATTTCTCTCCCTTTTATTTCTCTTTCTCTCAATTTCTCTCCCTTTTATTTCTCTTTCTCTCAATTTCTCTCCCTTTTATTTCTCTTTCTCCTTTCATTTGTCTTTATTTTCTATTGTTCTTTCTCTCTCACTCTTCTCCTTTTTATTTCTCTTCCTTTTTCCTCAATTTCTCTCCCTTTTATTTCGTCTCTCATTTTCTACTTTCTTTCTCTTTTAATTTCTCTTTCCTTTTCTTCAATTTTACCTTCTCTTTCTTAATTTTCTCTTTCTTTTCTCAATTTCTCTCCTTTTCTTTTAAATTTCTCTTTCCTTTTCTCAACTTACTCTTTCTCTTTGAATTTCTTCCTTTTCTTCTTTTCAATTTCTCTCCTTTTTATTTCTCTTTCTCTCAATTTCTCCTTTTCTCTTTTTGTTTTTCTTTCTCTTTCATTTCCTTTCTCTCCTTTTTATTTCTCTTTCTCTCAATTTCTCTCCTTTTTATTTCTCTTTCTCTCAATTTCTCTTCTTTTTATTTCTCTTTCTCTCAATTTCTATTTAATTTTTACATTTATTTCTTTCTCTCATTTTCTCTTTCCCTTTTAATTTTCTCTTCTTCTCAATTCTCTTTTATTTCTCTTTCTCTCAATTTCTCTCTCTTTTATTTCTCTTTCTCTCAATTTCTCTCTCTTTTATTTCTCTTTCTCTCAATTTCTCTCCCTTTTATTTCTCTTTCTCTCAATTTCTCTCCCTTTTTTTTTTTTTTCTCTTTGTCTCCAATTGCCGCTTTTCTTTCTTTTATTTCTCTTTCTCTCAATTTCTCTCTCTTTTATTTCTCTTTCTCTCAATTTCTCTTATTTCTCTTTCTCTCAATTTCTCTCTCTTTTATTTCTCTTTCTCTCAATTTCTCTCTCTTTTTATTTCTCTTTCTCTCAATTTCTCTCTCTTTTATTTTCTCTTTCTCTCAATTTCTCTCTCTTTATTTCTCTTTTTCTCAATTCTCTCTCTTTTTATTATTCTCTGCTCTCAATTTCCCTTCCTTTTTATTCTCTTTCTCTCATTCTCTCTCTTTTGTTTTTTCTTCTCTCATTTCTCTCTTTTATTTCTCTTTCTCTCAATTTCTCTTCTCTTTTATTTCTCTTTCTCTCAATTTCTCTCCTTTTTATTTCTCTTTCTCTCAATTTCTCTCCCTTTTATTTCTCTTTCTCTCAATTTCTCTTCCTTTTATTTCTCTTTCTCTCAATTTCTCTCTTTTATTTCTCTTTCTCTCAATTTCTCTCTCTTTATTTCTCTTTCTCTCAATTTCTCTCCCTTTTATTTCTCTTTCTCTCAATTTCTCTCTCTTTTTTATTTTCTCTTTCTCTCAATTTCTCTCCCTTTTTATTTCTCTTTCTCTCAATTTCTCTCTCTTTTATTTCTCTTTCTCTCAATTTCTCTCTCTTTTATTTCTCTTTCTCTCAATTTCTCTTCCCTTTTTATTTCTCTTTCTCTCAATTTCTCTCTTTTATTTCTCTTTCTCTCAATTTCCTCCTTTTTTTTCTCTTTCTCTCAATTTCTCTCTCTTTTATTTCTCTTTCTCTCAATTTCTCTCCCTTTTATTTCTCTTTCTCTCAATTTCTCTCCTTTTTATTTCTCTTTCTCTCAATTTCTCTCCCTTTTTTTTTCTTTTCTCTCTTTCATTTTTCTCCCTTTTTTTTTCTTTCCTCCTCATTTTCTCTCTCTTTTATTTCTCTTTCTCTCAATTTCTCTCCTTTTTATTTCTCTTTCTCTCAATTTCTCTCCCTTTTATTTCTCTTTCTCTCAATTTCTCTTCCTTTTTATTTCTCTTTCTCTCAATTTCTCTCTCCTTTTATTTCTCTTTCTCTCAATTTCTCTCCCTTTTTATTTCTCTTTCTCTCAATTTCTCTCCCTTTTATTTCTCTTTCTCTCAATTTCTCTCTTTTTTATTTCTCTTTTCTTTCTTTCACGGGGGGTTTGGGGGCTTTTATTTCTCTTTCTCTCAATTTTCTCTCGCTTTTATTTCTCTCTTTCTCTCCCAATTTTCTCTTTCCTTTTCTTTCTTTTCTTTCTCCTTTTTATTTCCTCTTTCCTTTTGCTCCATTTGTTTCTCTCCCTTTTATTTCTCTTTCTCTCAATTTCTCTCCTTTTTATTTCTCTTTCTCTCAATTTCTCTTCCCTTTTATTTCTCTTTCTCTCAATTTCTCTCCCTTTTATTTCTCTTTCTCTCAATTTCTCTCCTTTTATTTCTCTTTCTCTCAATTTTCTCTCTTTTATTTCTCTTTCTCTCAATTACTCTCTCTTTTATTTCTCTTTCTCTCAATTACTCTCTCTTTTATTTCTCTTTCTCTCAATTTCTCTCTCTTTTATTTCTCTTTCTCTCAATTTCTCTCTTTTATTTCTCTTTCTCTCAATTTATCCGCTTTATTCTCTTTCTTCAATCATCTCTCTTTATTGCTCTTTCCTCTCAAATTTCTCTTATTTATTTATCTTTCTCATCAACTTCTCTCTCTTTATTTCTCTTTCTCTCAATTCTATCTTTATTATCTTTCTGCCAATTTCTATCTCTGTTATTTCTCTTCTCTCAATTTTCTCTCTCTTTTATTTCTTTTCTCTCAATTCTCTCTCCTTTGATTTCTCTTCTCTCAAGTCTTCTTGTTATTTCTCTTTCTCTCAATTGATCTCTCTTTTATGCTTTGCTCTCAAATTCCTCTTTTATTTCTCTTTCTCTCAATTTCTCTCCCTTTTATTTCTCTTTCTCTCAATTTCTCTCTCTTTTATTTCTCTTTCTCTCAATTTCTCTCTCTTTATTTCTCTTTCTCTCAATGTCTCTCTTTATTTCTCTTTCTCTCAATTTCTCTCTCTATTTCTCTTTCTCTCAATTTCTCCTTTTAGTTCTATTCTCTCATCTCTCTTTTATTCTCTCTTTCTCTCAAATTTCTCTCTCCGTTATTTATCTGGCGCTCAATTTCTCTCTCTTTTATTCCTTTCTCCAATTTCTCTCTTTTATTTCTCTTTCTCTCAATTATCTCTTTTATTTCGTTCTCTCAATTCTCTTTTATTCTCTTTCTCAATTTCTCTCGTTTTATTTCTCTTTGTCTCTCAATTTTCCTCGCGCCTTTTTATTTCCCTTTTAACTTTCCTCTTCAATTTGTCTCCTTTTTTTCCTTTTCTTTCCTCTTTCAATTACTCAATTTCTGTCTATTTATTTCCCTTTTTTTCTTTTTTCTTCTCAATTACTCTCCCTTTTTATTTCTGCTTGCCTCTCAATTTTGCTCTGCCCTTTTATTTTCTCTTTACGTCTCAATTTCTTCTCTCTTCTTTTATTTCTCTTTCTCCTCAATTTTTCTCTCTTTTATTCTCTTTCCTTTTTCGTTCAATTACTTTCTCTCACTTTCTCTCTCCGTTTTGTTTCTCTTTCTCTTCAATTAACTTCTCTCTTTTGTTTCTCTTTCGCGCTCTCATTTCTCTCCCTTTGTATTTTCTCTTCCTCCAATCAATTTCGTCCTTTTCCCTTTTATTTCTCTTTACTCTCAATTTTCCTCTCCCGTTTTTGGTTGGGGCTTTTATTTCTCTTATCTATCTCCAAGTTTCTCTCCCTTTTATTTCTCTTTTCGGTCTCAATTTCTCTCCATCTCTTCTTTCTTTTTTCCTTTCTCTCAATTATCTTTTCTCTTTCCGCTTTTAATTTCTCTTTTCTTTCTCTCAATTACTCTCTCTTTTATTTCTCTTTCTCCCTCTAATTACTCTCTCTTTTTGTTTTCTTTCTTGGGCCTCACAATTCTCTCGTCTTTTTTATTCCTCTTTATCTCTCCAATTTCTTTTGTTTCCCTTTTATTTCTTCTTTCTCTCAATTTGCTCTCTCCTTTTGTTTTCTTTCAATTTCTTCTCATTTCCCTTTTATTTCTCTTTCTTTTCTTTCAATTTCTTTCTTTCCGCTTTTAAATTTTCTTTTTCCTCCTTTCAATTTTTACTCTTTCCGTCCTTTTATTTCTCTTAATTTTTAGCTCCCTTTTCAATTTTCTCTTCCCTTTTATTTCTCTATTTTTTGTACCCTCCCCCCCCCCCCAATTTCCCCCCCTTCTCTTGTTTTATTTTCTCTTTCTCTCAATTTCACTCCTCCCTTTTATTTCTCTTTCTCTCAATTTCTCTCCCTTTTATTTCTCTTTCTCTCAATTTCTCTCCCTTTTATTTTCTCTTTTTTTTTTTTTTTCTCTCAATTTCTCTCCATTTTATTTTAATTTCTCTCATTTCTGGTTTTCTCTCTTTATTCTCTTTCTCTCAATTTTCTCTCCCTTTTATTTATCTTTTCTCTCAATGTCTCTCCCTTTTATTTATCTTTCGTTTCTCCAATTTTCTCTCACTCTTTATTTCTCTTTCTCTACAATTTCTCTCCCTTTTATTTATTTTTATTTCGTTATTTCTCAATTTCTCTCTCTTTTATTTCTCTTTCTCTCAATTTCTCTCCCTTTTATTTCTCTTTCTCTCAATTACTCTCCTTTTTACTTCTCTTTCTCTCAATTTCTCTCTTTTTATTTATCTTTAATTTCTCTCATTTACTCTCCTTTTTGTACTCCTGTTCTCTCCCATTTCTCTCTTTTATTTCGCTTTTTAATCTCAATTACTCTCTTATCGCATCCAACTCTTATCAACCTTCCAGAATCAGCCGAAACTCCTGGATAGTCACTCCACCGAGCTGGAAACCCTTAAGGCGGAGAAGGTCCGGGTTTGGCGAGGCAGTGCCCATGCCCTGGGCATTTACCTGTGTGTGGCCCAGGACGACAGTGGCGGCAGGTTTCCCAGCAGGAGGGTGCCCTTGGCCGTATCAGGTAAGCAGCTGCCGACAGCCGCTCATGAGGAGACGAACGAGGAACTCGGTGAGACGAATGGACTATAGTAGATTCACATCAACGACGCTCCTGATTGGCTGTTGATAAGCCAGTCACAGGGCTGGAAACTCTCCCCAGTCTCTCCCGAGAGAGTTCACATAGATAGGACGCATGTTCTACTTCTCCTGAGGGATATGTCTTTCAAAAGTAATCTCTCATGAGGGGTGGAACATACTTATACCCTGCCTATGTGAACTCTCGAGAGAGACTGAGGAGAGTTCCCAGCCCTGCGATTGGCTCATCAACAGCCAATCAGGAGCATCGTAACGGACTGGCCTAGACATCAGATGCACGGTTGATGTGAATCTACAGCTATAGCAGACGTACAATTGGAACAAACTGACGAGAGAGAGAGAAGAGAAGAAAAACCTGAGATATGAATAGACGACGTGATGAGCATTTGAACTTTTCTGGAGAAAAGTTATATTGTTGTCTTTGACAGTTTATGAAAAGTGGGACAATAATGAGCATATAGACCTTCAGCCCTAGTTTGTGAGTTTAGGTGTATATGCTTTCTTTACAGATGATGGACAGAATCTGCCAATAGTAATTGAGACGGAGATCAAGATGAAGGAATATGATGAGCCATATTGTTCTAGAAACTCTTCTTCTTCTTCACTCGACGAACTTATAACCGGAGATGACGTCACAGTGAGGTGCAGGAAGAACAAGATGGCGGACATAGAGGATGACGACTTTCTGTGGCGTTTTCCTCAGGACTTCTGCGGTGAATGCGGTATTTATCTTTTGTGTTGATTTAGGACAAAATTAGCAGTTGATAATAAGTATACAAACTAAATTTCATATATATTCCATTCCATTCCATTCCAATACCTCGGTTCCAGAGAACATCATGAAAGAAGAGGAGGAATATGCCATAGTCCTGAAATGGAAGCTTGATCAAGACCTCATGCGTTACAACGGCTCCTCATTCAGGTGTGGGTCTTTAGCCAAAGAAATCATCGTCAGAGGTACGTTATCGATGTTGCCAGATTGACCTGGCATTATGCCAGCACTCATTTTTGTCTCTTTTGTTTGTTTCTGACTCATTTTTATATCTGTTTTGTGGTGCATGGTGTCAATATATTGCAACTGTAGCTAAACATAGGCCTACATGGTAAATGCAATTTCCATTCCTAGTACTACTCGTCTTAAGGCTTAGTTTGTTTATATTGTTGCAAACAAGTCATTCCCCTGATAAATTTATTCGTACATTCATATGTTTCTTACATCATCCAGAGCCCGTGGCACCAGAACTCGTAGACCATAAACCGTTCGAAGAAGTAGTCCGCGAGCTGGAGAAACTGACCCCCAGGACCAAGATGAACTTCTCCTGCAGAGGGCGTGGTTCGCCTAACCCCGTCGTGACCTGGACGAAGGTACATCACGTGACACCTGATGGAGGACAGATAAAAGAGGTCCTTTTTCTATATATATAGATGTGTAACTGTATATATACTGAGAATCAACACAAACTAAATCGTTTGGTTTTCAGGACGGCGCCCCTCTGGAGAAGAGTAACGATCACATCCAGGTTGTCGGAGACACTCTTAGGATCAACGGTCTCTTCGAAGGGGATTCGGGCGTCTATAAGTGTAACGTATGTTCCACTTGTGCCTTTTTCATCTTATGTCTGCTTTATTTTTCCTCTTCTTCCTTAATTCCTGATTTTTATGCGCACATTTCATATATATCTATATGAATCTCACACTTGAGACCTTATAGTACTATATGTACATATTGTAAACACTTTCCGTATATTAATATAATTTACATACAGCCATATGACAGTTAGACCTACATGATTACTCTCACGTAGCGTGTGATATTTGATGCGTACTATACGTTAGACCTTTGTAATTGGATCTTTTATCGTATGTAAATATTGGGAGATCGGTCCACTTTTTTTAGTTATCATCCAGTTTGTTGTAATTGCACAATATACAATTTGGAATATCTGAAAAATATCTGTAAATTTTTCTTTTTTTCTCTCTTTTTGAATGTACGTTCACTTCGACTTTCGCCATATCCGCTGAACTCTAGACGCAGTGTTGTGAATCTGACACAGAAAAAAAAAGTTCTTTATTTCATATCTCTTATAGGAGTAACATTCATATCTCTCTCTCTCTCTCTCCCTAGGTCTCTAACAGAGCAGGCTGGAAGCACGACGAAGTGACCATCTTCCCTCATAGCAATGGCCGCCATTTCTACTACCTGATCATTTTAATCGTCGGTGTCGCCTGCATCGTCATCGCCTTCGTTGGATGCGTTCTTTACGCCGCCAAGGCCAAGGTGACTACTCTCTCTCTCTCTCTCTCTCTCTCTCTCTCTCTCTCTCTCTCTCTCTCTCTCTCTCTCTCTCTGCTGTGTGTTTTTAAGCAAAACCAACATATACTTCGAGAGAAAGAGAGAGCAATCATTAGAAATATATGAGGCAAATCACACAAAACTTACTTAGATAAATACTTATATAAAGGAATGGTTCTATCTAAAGTGGTTCCCATCATATGTACAGTGTTGTTCCCCCGTATTCACGTGGATGTGTGCCAGACAGCCCCCTAACCACCCCCCCCCCATAGCTAGAATCCGCGAATAGTTGAAACCCCCATAAAAATGCTTGAAACTGCCTATTCTGTTAGTTAAAGCGCAAGAAAACCCCACTAATAATACTTAGACCTTTTTTAAAATAATTTTATCACAAAGAGTGAATTTTATGATGAAATTGATAAGAATTAAAAAAAACAGCAGGAATTTACTGATATATCTCATAGAAAAATACCATAAGTATGCAAATTTCCCGCAAATAATCGGTAGATATGATCCATAGAAAAAATCCGCGAATGTGTGAATCGTCGAATTCCGAGAACGCGAATATGGGGGGTCCACTGTACCTCCAACTTATCAATCTTTACCTCTGAATAACCAATCTTAAAACATTAACACTGAAGTTACGTAGATGTTACAGAGTTACATTTTATTCTAGCATTAAATAAAGTATTTTTTTTTATTCTTGGCTTACAGTGCCAACAACACTCTCTGTTGAAGAAGACGGAGCTGGAATTGTTCAGGAAAGGAGCTCCCGAATATCTCAATCCGTCACTGGAGCTGGTGCAGCAAGCGGAGCTCCTCCCCTATGATATGTGCTTCGAGATCTCCAGGTCTCGGGTCGTCTTTGGTACGTTTGGCGTTTGAACGCAATCAGACCAACTCAAGATGTTTAGGTTAGGTTAAGGTCTTTTAACGCTTCAATCTTACGAGAAGGCTGAGAACTAGAGTCTCATAAGTGACCAGTGTAGCTACCTAACCCTGACAACTCTCTTCTGCAGAGAAACTCCTGGGCGAGGGAGAGTTTGGGCAGGTGTTCAAAGCGAAGGTGAACTACCTCCTCCCGCACGAGGAACAGACGACCGTGGCCGTGAAGATGGTCAAGTCGAAGTTTGACCCTTTGCACATGAAAGGTCTGAAGTCGGAGGCGAAGATCATGATTCACATCGGAAAGCATGCCAACATCGTCAACCTCCTCGGAGTCTGTTCTTCTAGCATCGCTATAGATGGTTGGTTGTTTATGAAGAGCCCACACTGTACCCACTCTCTCTCTCTCTCTCTCTCTCCTCTCTCTCTCTCTCTCTCTCTCTCTCTCGCTTCCTGTATGTTTGTGGACTGTATTTTTGTAATTAGGATTCTTTTAGTGCCATGTTTTTCTAATACAGTTGATGTTTTAGCAGGACGTTATGAGATATTGTTCTTTTAGAATACGTGTGTCACCACGAAGCCTTTTTTAGATCCAAGTGTTAATGGGACAAAGGTTTGTTTCCCACTACCAGACATAACACAATTGCTTCATATTTCTTTCACTTGGATCTCAAGGCTTTGTAGTGACAAGTGTATCGGTAAAGCGCAAAAAAATTCGACAAGTTAAGAGGGCATTGTAGCTATTACAATTGTATACACACTTATATATTTCTAAACTTCAGGCGACTTCCTTGTCCTAGTTGATTACTGCAAGCATGGCAACCTGCAGGAGTACCTGACCCGACACAAGAAGAACTTCGTTCCGGACGGGGGCACTCCCCTCTCCTTCAGGTCTGACAACCAGACGGAGTTGACCTCAGAGAAGTGAGTGTTTGCTTGAGCGCCTTTTATTCACAGCTAATCGATTTTGTCTTTTCCTAATTTTCCCTTTTTTCGATCAATTAGATGCAATTATTGAATTGTATGCCAATCATTTTATGTTGTTTTGAAGTCATAGAGTCCCCCCCGTATTCGCTGTCTCAAGATTAATAGACTCTCCTATTCGCTGATTTTTTTGTCGAGCCTAGTATTTATAGGTTATTCGTGGAAAATTCAGCAATTTGCAGACTGTTTCGCCGATAAATGTTCATTCATTAGAGTATTTCGATGTTATTTTCATGACTAAATACATTTTTATGATAAAAAAGGATTTAATAATTCTCAAATACTATTTAGTTTAACATCATTAAATGATAACATTAAATAAAAATAATAATTCTCTCTCTCTCTCTCTCCTCTCTCTCTCTCTCTCTCTCTCTCTCTCTCTCTCTCTCTCTGTTTTGTATGATGAATAAATGATTACCCAATGCATATTAGGTAATACTACTACTAATAATAATAACAATACATCTATTTCAGTATGTATGCATTTCTATAGTGAATTATATTAAAACATGAAAGAATAGAATTCACCCCCATCTTTTGTCTTACAGCCTGCGAAGGTGGGTCTGTCAAACATGTCACATTACTTGACAGAAAGTGACTGCTGGCTCAAAATTGTTGCCAACACCTGATCAGGTTATCTGTACTTCTTTTTTTATTTATCTCTCTTTCTCTCTGCCAAAGGGTAGAATGAGAAATGGCTAGATAGACAAATTGATACTTAGTTCAGCCCTCTCTCTCTCTCTCTCTCTCTCTCTCTCTCTCTCTCTCTCTCTCTCTGGAAAAGTATATGCGTATGGCATTCTAGCTATTCGTGGGTATGGCAGTGGGGTTCTGGTACGCATCCCGCGAATAGGAGAGTCCACTGCGGTATATATCTTCTCTTTTCGTCTTTTTTATTCCTTTTATTTGCTCTTCTTGCCAACTCCCATCAGTACATCAGGTACTGCATATATCCACTCCATTCCAGAGTACTGAAGAATATACTCTTATGAAGCTAAATGCAAAATTCCTCATTTATTTTTTATTTCTCCTCAGCGATCCTGAAACATTGTCTACAGGGACACACTCCAAGACCCATTGCGGATTCGGCACTAGCAGAGATGACGTGACAAAGAGTGGTGGGCCTTTTACTCCACCTTCGCCCCTCCTCAGAGTCGAGAACCCGGCCTATCAGTTCATGTCCTACTCCAGCCTCCGTGAGTATTCGTGTAGAAAAGGTCTCTTTGATTAGATCTTTAGCCAACAACGGCATCTTTTATTCGCTTTTAAATCCACTGTTGTGTTTATTTTCAACTCTGTCATTGAGAACTGGTTCCTCGACGATAAGATTGTCGGGCAGTAACACCATCTTTTGTTTATCTTTAAGTTGGCGAGAACTGGTCGTTCTTTAATAAGATCTTCAGCAAAACTTTATATTCCATTTCCAATGATCTAGAGGAACGCTTACAAAAGGTGAATTCCCCTCGGTCTTTCAGGCTCTGGTACTCATTTATTTCTCGTCCGTTCCTTATCTTTAAAACACTAAACTGATACTATTAATTAGTGATGTTTTCTTCTCTCAGCTCTTCTTAACCCTCGCTGTCAATTTCCTGAACAGGAGACTCAGGAAGGAAGACCTTGAATAAAAGACTAATTGTTAATTTTTATTTGTGGTCTTTGCACCAGTCGCATCTACGAAGGACACTGCCTGCTGTGTGACACCAGCTCCTTCAGTTTACTCAGACATGGCCTCCGAGAAACAGCAGATCTTCCCCAACGACCTCATCGTGTGGTCATACCAGGCCGCCAAAGGGATGGAGTATCTCTCCACGAGAAAGGTATGGAAAAGTTTTGATCATCAAAAACAATCATGACTTCAGTATTTCCTTTTTTTACATTGGGTTATTCATTTGTTAACTAGGTTTTGCCGGTTTTTTTCTATGAATGGGAATGTCCCCTCAAACCAAAATGTCTGTTTGCATAGGATTTACAGTACCCGCTTCCTTTTGGTCATGATTTGATTACCATCAAAGAAAACTGCTCATGAATTAGATTAACTCGTTTCGTGACATTCATGTTTTACTGTGTATTCACATTGCCTGAATGTCTGTCTGTCTGTCTGTCTGGAATATACCTGTTTCCATTGGTTTCCCACTGAAATCATTCTCGTTCTAGTATCTAGCACGCTACTCAGAACCATCAGTCGACAGAGACCAGGAGACGGAGAAACATTACTTAACCCTTAAACGCCGGAGCGGTAAATAAAAAAATGACCCCCGTATGCCGGAGGGGTTTGAGAGTGAGCGCGTAAGCGAAAAAATATTTTTTTCAAAAAATCACAGCGCGCTTAGTTTTCAAGATTAAGAGTTCATTTTTGGCTCCTTCTTTTGTCATTGCTTGAAGTTTAGTATGCTACCATCAGAAATGAAAAAAATTATCAATTATCATATATAAAATAATGCGATATATGATAGCGCAAAAAAACGAAAGTTTCATATATAATTGTATTCAAATCGCGCTGTGCGCAAAACGGTTGAAGGTAACAAGTTTCTTTTTTTTTAGTTGTAATGTGCACTAAATTGCAATCATTTTGATATATAACCATTGTAAAACGATAAAGCAACACAGAGAAAATATTATCACAAAATAATGCATGAATTCGTAACGCGCTTACGTAAACACATATTTTTTTCAAAAATTCACCATAAATCTAAATATTGTCCTAGAGACTTCCAATATGTTTCAGAATGAAGACAAATGATTGGATATTACTATACTGTAAGAATATTAGCTTACAAATGCAGTTTTCGACCATATCTGACGAGCTAAAGTTGACCGAATGTCGAATTTTTTATATATTTTTTTTTTATATGCAATTATTTCGGAAATAAGAAAAGCTACAACTTCAAATATTTTTTCGTTTTTATTCTACATGAAATTGCGCACATTTTCATATATAAACTCTATGAAATACCTAATATGAAACGGAGCAAATATTCCGAGAATGGGACTTACGCATTTCGGAGATTTGTGGCGGAGAATCCGCGCGCGGAGGAAGAAAGTTTTTTTTAAAAATTCACCATAAATTTAAATATTGTGCTAGAGACTTCGAATTTGTTTCACGATGAAGATAAATGACTGAATATTACTAGACTGTAAGAGTTTTATCTTACAATTGCGTTTTTTTCGACCATTTCGGTAGAGTCAAATTTGACCGAACGTGGTTTTTTTTCTATTTATCGTGATTTATATGCAAATATTTTGAAAATGAGAATAGCTACAACCTTCAACTATTTATTGTTGTATTATACATGAAATTGCGCACATTTTCATATATAAAACGTTATGTAACGGCTAATTTAAAATGGTGCAAACATTACCACAATCGCACGTATGATTTTTTCGGAAGAGTTACCGCGCGGACGTAAAGAAAATGTTATTTTTTTCATAAATTCACCATAAATCGAAATATTGTGCTAGAGACTTCCAATTTGTTGCAAAATGAAGGTAATGCTTGAATATTACTAGAATATAAGCGGTTTAGCTTACAATTGCGTTTTTTCGACCATTTCGGTAGAGTCAAAATTGACCGAAGGTTGAAAATTTGTCACTTATCATTTTTTATATGGAAATATTTCAAAATTGATAAAAGCTACAACCATGGGTTGTTTTTAGTTGTATTGTGCATGAAATTTCGCACATTTTCATATATAAAACTTTATGTAACGCTAATTTAAAATGGTGCAAACATTACACATCGCATGTATGATTATTTCGGAAGAGTTACCGCGCGGACGTAAGGAAAAGTTTTTTCATAAATTCACCATAAATCGAAATATTGTGCTAGACACTTCCAATTAGTTGCAAAATTAATTTAAATGATTGAATATTACAAAATATAAGAGTTTTAGCTTACAATTGCGTTTTTCGACCATTTCGGTAGAGTCAAAGTTTGACCGAAGAAAAAAAAGGTTGAAATTTTGGCACTTATCGTTATTTATATGAAAATATCTTAAACTGATAAAAGCTACAATCATGAGTATTTTTTTGTTGTATTCTACATAAAATGCGCACATTTTCATATATAATACTCTATGTAACGCTAATTTAAAATGGTACAAAAATTATGTCAAAGTGACGAAATAATTTCAGAGATGTGTACAGATACTTTTTAGTGCGGCAAGAAAGAAATTCGCGCTTGCGCGACCTGCGTAACGATGTAAAAAAACAAAACAACACCTTGATCCGTGAACTCCAGCATCCCCCAAGGCGCGTGATCAAGAGTTTTCGGCTGGTTAGGCCTTAAAAGTATTTTTTCCGCGAATTTTTAAAAAAACTTTTGTAGGTCGACGTAAAAAATAAAATAGTTCCAGTCGGCACCCCGAGAGGACAAAAAATGGTCGACGTAAAAATACGGTCCAGTCGGCGTTTAAGGGTTTAAGAGAGCAGAATCACTGACTATGTAAAATGATTAATCCAAGCGCCTATTTCCAGATTGTTCATGGCGATCTTGCTGCTCGGAATATCCTCCTTGACGAGAACTATGTTGTCAAGATCAGCGACTTCGGATTCGCCAAAGATGTTAACCACGGGAACTACAAGAAGAGTAGCAAGTCACCGGTAATGATTTGTTAGATAGATAGATAGAGAAATACATAAATAGATAGGTGTCCTGACCAACAGAATATGATTTGAGGCTAATTTACAGCCGTTCAAATTGGTTCTGTTTCTCAAGTGTAGACCTATGATTTCAAATCCCCTAAAGTCATCTTTCCCACATCCCTGTTTTTCCTAATAACCCGCAGAAATGCCCCATGCCCGTGAAGTGGATGTCCCCAGAGTACCTCAGGGAGGGCGTGCGCTCCATCCAGAGCGACGTGTGGGCGTACGGCGTCGTCCTGTGGGAGATCTTCAGTCTAGGGAACGTTCCTTACTGTGACATGAACATTGACGAAGGTTTCGTTCGGATGATCGAAGACGGCTACAGACTGCCATGTCCAAGATACACCCAAGAGGAAGTGTGAGGGTTTGAAAACTTACTTCTTTCCTTCCTCCTCCTCCTCCTCCTCTCCTCCTCCTCCTCCTCCTCCTCCTCCTTCCTCCTCCTACCTCCTTCTTCTTCTTCTTCTTCTTCTTCTTCTTCTTCTTCTTCTTCTTCTTCTTCTTCTTCTTTCTTTTACACTGTTCGTTAATCTTGTGTTTGTCGTGAGTATCCTGGGATTTTGTGAGGTCTCTTTAATACGAGAAAAAGGGAATGTTTGACATTATTAGTTATAAGGTTTGTCCTAGAATGACGTGGTGTTTCAAGAGCTAGTTTTCTATTGTAAGAAACTTACAGAACTGGGGTAAACAGTTTTCATCCTTCTACGGACAGAGAATTTACACAACTAGTCCCTTCCTTGGAAATGCATATCAAACAGAGCTAATTTCCATGTAGGAGTCTCTTTTCAGTCTAGCAATGTCTCGCAGGGGAGGATTTGGGGGGTGTGGGGCCCTAGGCCGGTGACCTTAGGGGCCCATCAAATTTATGGGCAAGCAAAGAGGGCCCTAACAGCTGGGCGGTTGGTTTCCTGGATTTATTCTATAATGGAGCACCTTTAGATTATTATTATTATTATTTAGTTAATTAATGTTTATATGTTTTGAATATTATTCATTCTTTTACTAAGGTGCAGGGACCTAGGTCATGGCCTGCTCGGCTCCCCTACCCCCAACCCCGCCACTGATGTCTCGTGCCCTTCCAGATACAGAATGATGCTGAAGTGTTGGCAGAGGAGACCCATGGAAAGACCTTCCTTCACAGCTCTGCTAAACGAGATGAGGCCTTTGCTCTGTGTAAGACAAGCCGAGGTAATTATTAATTTCTGCATTTCATAGCCCTAAAAATGATCAGTCAGTGGAATGGCATACAGTGGGCCCCCCACCCCCTGTATTTGCGTTCTCCAGATTCGCGGACTCACTCATTTGCTGATTTCTCTATGGACCATATCTACCCATTATTCGTGGGAAATTTGCGTATTCACAGTATTTTTCTATGAGAAATATCCACAAATTCCTGTTTTTTTAATCAATTTCATCATAAAATGCACTTTTTATGATAATACTATTAGAAAAACAGGTATAAAAATATTTAGTGGGTTTTTCTTGAGTTTTAACTAACAAAATAGGCCCATTTAATCGTTTTTATTCGGGTTCCAACTATTTGCGGGTTCTAGCTATTGGCGGTGGGGGATCTGGTATGCATCCCCCGTGAATACGAGAGGACCACTGTATGAACCTTAGGTCAAAGGCCAAGCGCTGGGACCTGTGATGAGTTCATTCAACTTCTGGAGGGAAATTGAGAGTAAAGTGGTTTTACTAAAGGTGTAACAGGAGGAAACCCTTTGGCAGTTGCACCACGAAACAGTTGTTATGAGGCGGTAGGAAGTAAGATGGTACAGTACAAGGAATGAAAGGGGTTGCAGCTAGGGGCCGAAGGGTTGCAGAAGTGCACCTTAAGTAATGCCTGCGGTACACCGCGTAAGGTACACTGATGGTACCACTCCCCTTCTTGACAGTTCCTTGATACTAGAGAAAATGTCAGGTGGACGTCAGTCAATTCGTCTTTTGAAGATAAATTATATCTTCGTTTGAAGGCTCCAATTACTTTAGAAATTATGTGTTAAGAAGCTTTCATGGGACTAAAGATTCTGTCTTCAAGCCACAGACAAAAGACGGCTGCCTTCTGATCGAGTAGATTATCTTTCCTGAATCAGCATCAGTAACCTGGGCAATTTGTTATTGCTTCACTCTGATTCTTGTGAAATTAGAGTTCGTACTGTCGCTTGACATTTTCCCTAGCCCATTTACGTGGATGTGTCGATCAAACAGAACTGCTTTCTGTCAGGAGAATTTCGGTTTCGCCTGATACAAAACATTGCTGCAATACCTTGCTAAGTTGCCATTCTCTAGCAAACAGTATTATTAACAGGAGACCCATTTCCTTTACATTTTGTTGTTCTAATATATGAAAAAAAAGTTTATGCATTATAATAGACACTTGTTGGCACTGTGAGTGAATGCAAACAGAAAGTCAGACGTTAAAGTTAATGCACTTCCTTCTTTGCAGCACTTCGACTCCATTAACAAGCCGTATGACATGCAGACGATGAGCACCTTCTTGGCTTCCCTCCAGAAGCCAAATTACGAAACTCTGACGAACCCCCAGGGTCCTGAAGATCTGCAAGTCTCCCCAGAGTTCAGTGACTCCCTGAGAGCCTGGGAAACAGATAAATCTCCCACAGTCATGGTCACTTCTCCCAGTGAAGCAAGCTCTGGTTCCCACTGCAGAAGAGATATTGCAATCAATTCCGACGGGTACCTGCGAATGAGCTTGTGTACTGCATCTAAGTGTATCCCTGATGTTCCAGAAAAATAATCTCAGGTTGTCTTTCATGTTTCAGAAAGCGTCCCTGTGTGCCTATGATGTTTAATGAATTATCTCGGGGGATCACTAATGTTCAAGTGTCCAAAATTATCTAATGTTCCAAAAAATGTCCCCAGTGTCTAATGCTTTAGAAAATGATCCGTTGTGCTTCAAATGTTTAGGGAAATGTTACAATATATCTTTTATCTTTTGAAAATGTCCCAGTGTGATTGTGTCTAGTGTTCACCTTAGTGTCCCCTAATTTTTGAAAAATAATCCAAAATGTCTAAATCTTAAAAAACAACTTCCAGTGCCTTCATATTGTTTTGATGATGTCCAGATAGCATCCCAGTGTTTAGACTGGGCTCTCCAGTATTCAGATGATGTCCCATTGTTTATATTAAGCACAACTTTTTTACAAGTAGGGCTTTGATTAAATACTGAGTGAGTGGTTATGTCTGTGCCCTTGCTAGATATGATTTGATGTGTCTATCAGTAAACCCCCTGTATTCGCGGGGGATGGGTACACCAGACCCCCTGCCGAAAAGCTAAAATCCGCAAATACATGAAACCACTTAAAAATGCTTAGAACTACCTATTTTGATAGTTAAAACACACACACACAAACTTTAAAAAATGCTTATGCCTGAATATTTTAATAGTTTTATCACAAAAAGTGCATTTAGTCACGAAAATGATGTGAAAATACAGTAATTTGTAAGTATTTCTCAGTGAAAAATACTGCGAATACGCGAGTTTTCCGCGAATAATGGGTATATATGGTCGTTAAAAAAATGTGCGAGTCCTCTAATCGTGAATCCGCGCGTACAGGGGTTATAATTGGTCTGGTTAAACTATTTTAATAATAATGATAATTGATATGTCCATAATGCAAGTACAAATTGAATCTGCAAAATACTCAGAGTACAAAGCAAATCATTCCTGTCCCATCTCTTCTCTTTGTGTCATCTTACTAATATATCCACTTCCCAATTTTAGCTTGGGGGGGGAGGGGGGCCTTGGTTATAGGCTTTCTCTGCCTTAGTCAAGTTTAAGAGCTAAATAGTAGCCTGAGTTGCAAAATATGCTTTCTTATAGTATTTGCTCCCTTTTTGAATGGGAGACACAGATGATGACGAAGTTGGTGATGATTATGGTGATGTATATGCTAATGAATATAATAATAATAAAATGAATATCTTACTATAATGAGCGTTATGTCTGTCTGTCCGTCCGTCTGTCCTTCAATCACGATGGGCATGAAACTTGACAGGATTATAGTGGGGACCCCTAAGATGGTTTATAATGGGGTTTCATCCTACCTTGCCCTCTCCCTCTGTAGGGGGTGGGGGTGAGAAGGGATTCCCTGAAACGGAGCTGGTTCTGCCCGTGAAACAGGGGCTGGTT